>NC_141687.1:1506470094-1506540094 GCF_964263255.1 Lissotriton vulgaris
GGCGACCCCCTTAACCTGGAAATAACTTTTATTTCCAGGTTAAGGGGGTCGCCATGGGCTGTCCCTTTGCCCCGGAATTGGCGATCCTCTATATGAGTCAAATAACTTTTATTTCCAGGTTAAGGGGGTCGCCATGGGCTGTCCCTTTGCCCCGGAATTGGCGATCCTCTATATGAGTCCTCTACAGACCCCCAGGACCCCGCACACAATTCAGCGAAGACATCGCCGACTTCATCAGCCCACACGCCCTCCCCTCCGCCGACTACATCCTCCTCGCCAACCTCGGACTCAAGCAACTGGTCAACACCCCCACCCACTACGCCGGCCACACGCTTGATCCAGTCTTCTCATCCAGCAAGCACATCACCTTCAGCCACTCCACAGGACTTCACTGGACCGGCCACAGCAGCGTCCACTTCAGCTTCAGAAGAACCACGACCCACCATCACCCGCAACAGGTTCCCCACAGGAGCTGGAGTAAGATCACCGCCGAACAGCTCACCGCCTCCCTCAGTCAGAACCCACCCGCCAGCACAACGGCCCCACCGAAGCAGCACGCAACCTCACGAAGTGGCTGTCCGACTGCGCTGACTAAAGAACCCTACCAGCAGACCGAGAAGCAAGAAAGTCTCCTGGTTCACCGACGAACTCAAGGACTCCAAGAAAAACTGCCGCACCCTCGAGAAAGCCTGGCTCCTCGACCAGACCACAGACAACATGACCGCCCTCAAACACGCCACCCGCAAGCACCACCAGCTTATCCGCACTACCAAGAAGAAATCACTGAAGGAACGACTGGACAACAACAACCACGACAGCACGGAACTCTTCAGCATCGCCAAGGAGTTCTCCAACCACAGCACCGGCAACAACGACATCACTCCTTCACAAGACCTCTGTGACTCTCTCTCCTCGTTCTTCCACCGCAAGATCGCTGACATCCACAACAGCTTCGGTGCACCATCAATGCACCAAACCGTTGAACCAACGCCCTCCACCACCACCCTCCGCTCCTGGACCACGGTGATCACCGAAGACACAGCCCGCACGATGAACACCATCCACTCCGGATCTCCGACCGACCCCTGCCCCCACCACGTCTTCAACAAGGCCGACTCCATCATCGCACCCCAACTGCAGGACATCATCAACGCCTCCTTCAATACCGCCACCTTCCCGGAGAGCTGGAAGCACACCTAGCTCAGCGCCCTACTGAAGAAACCTATAGCGGACCCCACCGACCTCAAGAACTTTCACCGCATCTCGCTCCTCCCTTTCCCTGCCAAAGTCATCAAGAAGACCGTCAACAGACAGCTTGCAGCCTTCCTCAAGATGAACGGATCCTTCGACCCCTCGCAGTCTGGTTTTCAAGTCAACCACAGCACCGAGACCGCCCTCATCGCAGCCACCTACGACATCAGAACCCTGCTCGACAACGGGGAAACAGCGGCCCTCATCCTCCTGGACCTCTCTGCAGCGTTCAACACCGCCTGCCACCGCACCCTAGTTCAACGCCTCAGGAACATCGGTATCCAAGAGAAGGCACTGGAGTGGATCAACTCATTCCTCACCGGAAGAACACAGAGAGTCCGCCTCACCCCGTTTCGATCCGAGGCCACCGAAGTCATCTGCGGCGTACCGCAAGGATCATCACTCAGCCCCACCCTCTTCAACATCTACATGAGACCTCTTGCAGCCATCGCACGCCAGCACAACCTCAACATCATCTCCTACGCCGACAACACCCAACTGATCCTCTCTCTCACCAGAGACCCCGCCACCGCCAGAATGAGCCTACATGAAGGGATGAAAGACGTCGCCGAATGGATGAAGAACAGCCGCCTGAAACTGAACTCAGACAAGATGGAAGTCCTCGTCCTGGGACCATCGCCCTCCGCCTGGGACGACTCCTGGTGGCCCCCCGCCCTGGGCGCCACCCCCAAGCCAACAGACCACGCACGCAACCTGGGCTTCATCCTGGACTCCTCCCTCTTGATGACCAGACAAGTCAACGCCGTCTCCTCATCATGCTTCAACACCCTATGCATGCTCAGCAAGATCTTCCGATGGATCCCGACCGAAACCAGGAAGACGGTCACCCAGGCCCTCTTCACCAGCCGACTGGACTACAGAAACGCCCTCTACGCCGGAACCACAGCCAAGCTATAGAAAAGACTCCAACGCATCCAGAACGCCTCTGCCTGACTCATCCTGAATATCCCCGACGCAGCCACATCTCCAGCCACCTGAAGGACCTGCACTGGCTACCCGTCAGCAAGAGGATCACGTTCAGGCTCCTCACCCACGCACACAAATCTCTCCATGACCTGGGCCCCAAGTACCTCAACGACCGCCTGAACTTCTGCACGCCCACCCGCCAGCTATGTTCGGCAAGCCTCGCCCTTGCGGCCGTACCACGCATCCGAAGAGCCACCGCTGGTGGCTGATCCTTCTCCTACCTGGCGGCCATGACATGGAACTCCCTCCCCATCCATCTTCGGCTGACCCAGGACCATCTCGCCTTCAGGTGACAACTCAAGACCTGGCTGTTCGAGCAATAGCAGACCCCTTCCTCCAAGCGCCTTGAGACCCTGCCGGGTGAGTAGCGCGCTATACAAGTGTTATGATTGATTGATGAACTACACCACTTGTGTCAACAGACCGGTGTGTGCATGGAGGACACTCAGCATTGATGGTTGCCCTACATGGATCTGTTTAAGTATGTCCACAGACTCCACACTCAGGGCAGCAGGGGACACAGGGGCAAGGAGACATGCTCCCGTACACAGGAGCTGCCAAGACCTCTGGGATGGGAGTCGAGGGGAGGGTGGTGGTGGTGGTGGTGGTGGTGATGGTGGTGGCGGGGACAGCCTCACCCTCTGTTGATTCCTGGGTGCTGACACCCGCCCCCACAAGGGAGTCATCCTCTGAGCTACTGTGGTCCTCAGCTGAGGTGGAAGGTGCTGAGGACTCCTCGGTGTGGCTCCCCTCAACCTCCGTGCCACTGGGTCCCTCTGACTCCTCAGTTGATGGCCCGGGCTGTCTCTGTGGCTCATCCTGGTCCGTGGCGCTGTCTCCTGTGCCCGTGGATGTATCTGCATATACGTAGGAAAAGAAGAACCACATTAGTTTCCTGCACTGACTGCAAACAACACTGTCAATACCCAACATTACCTGGCATGTACTGGCATCCTCAGCTGTCATTTACTAAAAATGCACACACAGGGGTACATAGGTCAATACCCAGTCTGAATATCAACCAAGGCACCCATATCCCTCCTGGACAGGTACCCATATGTCTGTTGCATGCTGGCTGTCAATACCCCAAAGTGCACACATGCACCACATACACAGTTGTTGTACATGCAAATGACCATGTAGAAGTACATCACCATTAACATATATCACATCAAATGCCAATCACTCAGTACAGGTGTCTACATGAATGCATGTCCACACTCACATTTCACAATCTTGTGATGCCTAGCAGCACAACACACAATGATGTCCTAACGTCATGATACTAAATGACACAATGGGGTGCATGGAGCACCTCAGACTCCAATGTAGGATCCCTCCTAGCAAGTCAATTCCCTGGCACACACATGCATGGTAAGTCAGTCTTTACTTTCACATGCCATGGGGCATTGCATCCCAAAAACAATAGTCTTCACTGCGTCACATTCATAGGTCATGCCTATACCAAACTCTGCAGCTGACAAGTGCACCAGTCTCTCCCCTGCCACACACTGTCCTAGGACTATGATGATCCTACCTCACTTAAATCTGACATATGAGTGACTGCTAACACAACTACCTGAACATGAACACCGCACAGTCTGCTGACAATTGCACACAGCTGCGTGAAAGTCATTCTTGCATACAGCATTGTGCTCATTCAACTCGCCACATGTCAAAGCCCAGCTCACCTGAGTTTCTGTTCAGTTCTGATGGAGGTTGAAGACAGTCCGACCCCACCGGTGCAGAAGTGTGGCTCACTGGTTAGAGGAGGCAGACCTGGAAGCAGAGGTCAGCCCGGGACCAGGGTTTAATTCCCGGCTCAGCGGGGTCTTGAGTCCTAAAATGTCCATGGACTCGACAATTCTCGTTCTGGTGCCTACTCGATTCACGGGTTCACACTCCGCGACTCTGGGCAATAGCTTGCTTAATCTCCACAACGGCCCCTTGAGGCGGGATGCCTGGCTTTCACCTTGCGGATACTCTGCCGGGGTTATCTCACAGGGGAATACGATGACGGGTTCCCTAAGCAAGCGCTTAGAAACCGCTCGGTGATTTGCGCTATATAAATTCCTGTACATTTACATTTACATTTACCCTGAAACTGCTTGTTCCAGCACACTAGTTTTAAAAGAATGCACTAAGAACCAAAAGCTCAAGTGAAGGGGGGAAGTGGATAAAATAAAGAAAGAAAGACAACACCGTTCTTGCGTTTCCCCTGTAGAAGAGCTGCTAAAATCTGCGGCCCTCTCTGACTTCTGTTGAAACTGGTGCCTAGTGAAACATAAACAAAGAACAAATAAGTGCAACCTATCCCTAAATGTGTTCCTGACTAAACCTTAATCTTATTAGAAATTCTATTCTAAAAGTACCTCTTGGATCCTGGTCTCAAGCTTCCAGGTTTGGAATGTGTTACTGTTCTGGGATGTGCTTTATATTACTGTAAAACTTCTGTAAAATCAAACGAATATCATTATCAGAATTACCAACGTCTAACATTCACCTTAATATACCTAAAGCCTAAATTCTTAACAGCAAACTCACTTTTCACACATTTCCAGACTTTTTCTAAAACAAATACTGTACTTTCACATCATAATACAGCAGGTAATTTGTGCAAGTCCTTGGTTTACTGTTTGCCTTGCTGTCAATGGTTTCCTCTGTTCGATTCTTAAAAAAGTTCCATGTAAAACAATGTTTATTTCACAAAGTTCCACAAAGTATTCTTGTAACAAAGGGTTTGAACCACAAAGTTCGTGGGAGATATCTTGTTCCAAATTGTCTTTACCTGAATCCAGAAATTGCTGATAAAGTTCTTTCAGGCAATAAAAGGTTTTGCACTTACTTGTTGCTGAAAAGGGATACTGATCAGCCTAACCTTGACCTCTTTCTCTTTTGCAGATCAATTGCAGTGGACAGAAGAGGGGCTGAGGCAAGAAGTAGCCGGAAACCAGAAGAAGGAAGAGCCAGAAGCCGCGCCTGTTGAATTCAATGAAGGTCTGGAGAGAGCAGGAGTGCCAGCGCCGAAGGATCTAGTCTCAGGTAAGTGGGAGGGAGACAGGCACAAGCATTGGGGGAGGCTCAGGGGCTGCTTTTTATAGACAGGGCTGGGTGCGGTTCGAAGAGCTGGGTGTGGTTCGAAGAACTGAGTGTGGTTCTCACAAGCAGGTGTGCAGAGCTTCAGTTATTATGCTAATGAGTTGAAGTAACACATGGCCTAGGGAGAAGTGTTCTAAATAAGCCTTGGTAAAAGCAAGGTCCAATGTTTTCTAAATAAGCCTTGGTAAAAGCAAGGTCCAATGTGCAAACAAGACAGCAATGTCCAAACTTGTGAATGCATTGAGCAACATACACAGAAGTCTTAGGGAGGGGCTGAGATAACAAGAAAGGCTTTCAATAGTATGTTTAAAGAGAGCTATTACAGAGCCTGTTAGTGCAATGAGAGGGGACATGCTCTTTGCTGTGCACAAACACTAACAGCCGCCCCCTCAAAGCCCCTCCTACTGGACTGGGTTTCCCTGGATTTTTTAGATAAAACTGTCTAATCAACCGTGGGGCATGTACATAGGACCCTGGTTCCCATGAATTCTCAGTTTCGTCATATCCTTTCCATTCTACTAAATAAAACAGACGTCCATGAATTCTTTTTGCATCTTTTATGCTTTTCACTTCATATTCTAGGTTTCCCTTAATTGGTATGGGTGGAGGTGGTGGTTCGGGTCGGGTATTTGGGTTGTACGGCTTAAGCAAGGACACATGGAATGTAGCATGTACTGGGTATTCTTTTGGTAAGTCCAATTTTACTGTTACCGGGTTTACTATGGCAGTTATACTAGAGGGTCCAATGAAACGTGGTTGCAGCTTTCGAGATCCCTCTAGTTTTAGGTTCTTTGTGGAGAGCCATAGTTTGTCACTGATTTTATACATTGGGGCCTCAGATCTGTGTTTGTCTGCTTGTCTTTTCATGCTTTCTTTGTACTTTAATAAATGTTTCCTGGCCTTGTCTTGTATGTCACCTAATCTTGTTAGTCTATCTGTTACTGTAGGCAACAGGGGATCTTCTTATAAAATGGGTATAGATCTCGGATGATACCCGTGCATGAAATAGAATGGTGAGCAAAGTAGAGCTGCATGCTCAGTATTATTATAAACAAACTCCGCTACAGGGAGAGCTTCCAACCATTCACTAGAATATTCAGCCAATAAACAACATAGTGTTTGAAGTAAGGTTTGGTTCAGTCGTTCAGTTTGTCCATCTGTTTCTGGATGGAAAGCAGTGGAAAATGCCACATCTATTTTCAGTTTTTCGCATAATTTTTTCCAAAATCTAGAGTTGTACTGGCTACCTTGGTCTGACACCACTTTACTTGGCAAACCATGTAAACGCACAATTTTTCTTATAAAAATATCGGCAAATTCTGCTGCAGTTGGCAAATCCCGTAATGGTACAAAATGTGCCATTTTAGACAAAAAGTCCACTATCACTAATACTGTTGTGAATGATTTTACTGGTGGTAAACCTACAATAAAGTCTACACTCACAGTGTGCCAAGGTTGTTTGGGTGATGGCAGTGATATTCACAAACCGTCAGGGGCCTTATGAGAAGATTTATGTCTTGCACAAACTGGACAGGTAGTGACAAATTGCTTAATGTCCTTACTCATATTGTCCCACCAACATTGTTTTCGCACATTTTTACAGGGTTTTTACCCAGCCAGGATGACCTGCCAATGGTGAGGTGTGATGCCAAATTATCACCAGTGTTTGTAATTCTGTGGTGGGCACTAACAGCATGTTGTCGTTATACAATAAACCTTGTTGTATTGAGTTATGGGAATCCTTTAACCAATCTTAAGCTGCCATTTGCATGTGTGCATTATATAGATCTGTGATGAAATCCTTCTGTTGTACTGGTGCCAAAAGTTTTTGGGGAGGAATAATGGGTTCTCCTATTTTGTCTTGTTTCATGTCTGAGGTATGTCCGTATCTAGATAACACATCAGATTGAATTTGTTGTGCACCTGGTCTGTAGGTTATAACGAAGTAAAATGTACTAAAAAAATTTAACCAGCGCATCTGATGTGGAGTTAATACTTTTAGTGATCTAAAGAACTGTAGGTTCTTATGGTTAGAAAAGATGGTAACAGGGTACTTGGCTCCCATTAAATGGTCCCTCCATTCAGAAAAGGCTACTTTGATAGCTAATAGTTCTCTTTCAGCCACAGTGTAATTTTGTTCAGCTGGTAATAACTTTTTGGAATAGAAGGCTATAGGATGTAATTGGCCATCTATTGCATCTCCTTGAGAGAGAACTCCTCCTAAAGCTCCTTGTGAAGCATCCGCTTTGACAAAAAATGGCAAGTCAGGATCAGGATGTTTCAGAATTGGGGCTGAAGTGAACTTTTGTTTCAGAAGTTGAAAGGCGTGAGCCGCCTCATCAGACCAAAGAAACCACAACAAGGTGGTTATTGGGGACGAAATGTCTGCAAAAAACAGAAATAAACCTCCTATAAAAATTGTCGAAACCCAGAAATTTCTGAAGTCAAACCCTCTGCGTCCAGCTTTAAATTCATTACAACTGCTGAGTGATCTGAAATATGGGCACCGAGGTGCTCCACCTTTATAACCCAATCTTTTCACCTTACATCAATCAAAAATAATCTATACAAGACCTATGATTGTATTTTTTATTATGAAAAGTATATCCTAACTGCTGACCTGCTTTTATTCTCCATATATCACACAACCCTTGCTGTAACATAAGCATCTTCATTCTAGCAGACACCTTACCGTTTACCATAGCTCTGCTTTTTTCCGACCGGTCCAACTTACAATCCAACACCGTATTAAAGTCTCCAGCCATAATTATTTTACCTGAGAAGTCTAATAACTCCCCAGCCATCTCATCTAAAGGGGCTTCATCATCTAGGTTCGGCCCATAGTACTCAACAACCACCAATGATTCCCCTGCCACTTTTAATTTCACAATCGGCCACCTGCCTTTCCTATCTGCTACCTTTTCTTCCATAACAACATTTACCCCTTTCCTAATCAGAATTGCCATCCCCTTTGTAACTATTTCTTGGGGTGCAAAAAAAGCGCTAGCAATCCAACGTTGAGCAGAAACAATCTCATTACTTCCTTTATTAGTCAAATGCGTCTCCTGTAAAATAATACCATGAGCAGGGGAATCCTCCAAATATTTCAAAATTAACTGTCTCCTGGACTTTACTCGTAAGCCATTAACATTCCATGTGAGGAACCTTAGTTCCATGGAATTAGCCCCACTCATAACAACTAACACATATCTCCCACTTTATGGTGGCAAGAACGCTTCTGAGGATATTTTTATTCTTTTCCCCCACCCCCTCCCCCCCTCCAGCCTCACCTCCCTACCCCCCACCCTTCTCCCCCAGCTCCCCCTTCCTCCCCCCCCAACCTTGGAAAACCCAACCAAAACACCCATGGCCTTGGCCTTGTGATGTCCATAGTGGCGGTGCGCAGCACCTCACCTGATTCTTACTACACATCAATATCCCTACCAGGGCGAGATCCGACCTTCATCAATCTGCTCACCCCATCTTACTAACTACTCCCCTTGACATTGTTCCAAAAAGGCATCCACCACTTCAACTGCCCAAAACGAATACATTTTATTTCGCCACATGACCTTTAGGAAAGCTTGGAATTTTAATTGGACCGTAGCCCCCAACGTTCTTTTCCTCCAAATTATATGTCAGAAAGTTGACAGGAATCCTTCTGGGCTTAGAGCAGTTTGGGTTCAACCTGAAAGGGTCTCGATGAATCCTCAAAATATCACGCAATAACACTTCTTCTGTTTCCTCTAACTGTAACTCTGTCTTAAGCAACTTTACTACATAACTCCTTATATCAGATCCCTCCTTTCCTTCCGGTAACTTCAAAATCTTAAGATTGTTTCGCCTTTGCATATTTTCTAGCCTTTCCACTCTCTCATTCTCTCGCTCTTTAAACTTAATGGCCTCAATCTCTTTATGATTGTCTAAAACCCTCTCACGTATCACTTTTACTTCCGACTCCAACAATTCTGTACGGGCCCTTAGTTTATCAAACTTAGCTTCCAGAAGACTACAAGAGGCTCTTATACTCTCCTGATTTTTGTTGGAACCCTCAAAACCCTGATGGATATCCTTTTCCAATTTTCTAAGAACCCCCAAAACTGAAGAATCCAAGCTATCTAGCTCAGGGTCCACCCCAGATTCTTCCAGGAGCTTGTGATCTGTCGTTAGGCTATCTGCTGTCGCCAGGACCTCTTTCCCCCCATTCCCCATCTCTGAGATACCTCCTACAGCCGACATTACATATAACTTTGGTGGGGTACCAGCGGTAGCCATTTCACCATGATCCTGTGCAATCTCCCCCTCCTCCATCTCAATTGCAAGATCTTGAAACCGGTTAGGGGTTAATTACAAGGAACAGTCCTGTACTTCTACGTCGTTCAGAGCACCCTTTGTACCTCTACCCCCCTTTTCAGAGTCTATGTCCTGACTTAGCTGTGTGGGGTGTGCTTTCAAAATTAGTATTTTTGGAATGGGTTTGAAATAAGAATTCAGTGATGGGGTTGTATTTAATTTATGTTCCAGCCCTTTCTGTTTTCCTTTTTTAATGTCCGCCTCCCCCCTTTACAGTTCTTTCCTTCTTTGGCCGGACACTTCCACGTTTTCTTAGGCAGGGCTTTCAACTTGCCCAAAGATGTGTCGCTTATACCCCTCCTGGTACTTCTTAATGTATATCTGGAGTGTTCTGCGACTACTGCTGTTTTCCTAAACTCCAACTTGCTATTTCCTCCCTTACTCCCTGCCTGCAGTGCAGCCAAACCTCTGCCATCTAAAGCTGAAGGTGGGGGGGGGGGTCCTGTCACAATTTCCCTTACTTCCCTTTGCCTCAGATACAATCCCCGCCAACGGCTCCGCTCCTCTCCTGCGACCCCCAGCACCTCTCAGTGGAATCCTTGCAGCTGCTCGGTGTCCTCTGCCTAGTTCCAGCGCTGCTCTGCTCCAGCTCCAACTCAGCGGCTCTGCAGTCAACCCCGGCTCCTCCTCCACCTACGTGCAAACCTGTACGGACCCTCCAGCCTCCAGCCTCCGCCGCCATGCGTTACTAAACGCCTGAAAGAAGACCCCTTTACCAAACTCGGAACCCGATGCCCGCTCACAGGTGAGCAGTGTTCTCCTCTACTCCTCTCCTAGACCAGCCGGTCACCGTCCCAGCACTCCTTCCTCACACCGCCACGTCTCCCGACATCCGCGACCCGCTACCTAGCTGGCAGCCATGTTTTCCCCTCCCCGAGGCTGGATGGCACAATCCTCTTAGATAGGGAGCATTTAGAGGCTCTTAGGGATGAAGTACAGGTGCTTTTAGAGAAAAATGAAGGGTCAGCTAAATTAGAGATTGTGTGGGACACTAGTAAACCCTTTCTGAGAGGGAGACTGGGTGATCAGAGCACTAAGAAGAGAAGATTATATCATAGGAAGATGTTGGATCTAGAGGAGGAAATCCGCTCATGTGAAGCTACAATATTAAGGTAAGGGAGCCACACGAGGAACGAAGAAGCAACAAACAAGCTGTTTGATTTAAAGCTACAATTAACAACAGTGTTGTCACAGAGATTTAAAGAAAAATAGGAAGTCAGTCAGTTGGTCCATTTTTCCCATGGAGAAGGGTGCAGGAAACTTTTAGCGTGGAAAGCTAAAAAAAAGATCAGGTACGCAATCAAATAAAAGAAGTTAAAAAGGTAGATTCTGGAGATATTATTAGGGATAGTAGGGGAATAGCGGAAGTTTTTTGTTAATGTATATAGGGAAGATTTATGTCGAAGATATTCTGAGATGGAGGGGTGGCTACAACATATGGAACCTCTCTCTGATGACCTAGTGGGCGTGTTAAATAATGAAATATCTCGAGCAGAGGTGGTTAGGGTCATTAAAGAGAGTAAGAGGGGGAAGGCACCAGGCCCGGATGGTCTTCCAGTTGAAGTATATAAAGCCCTGGTAGACGTATTTGCTCCTATATTGTGCCAACTGTTTAATCAGATATTTATTGGTAATGTAGCTATACCAAGCTCTTGGAATGAGGCAACAATCTCTCTGATACCTAAGCCAGGAGGGTCGCCTAGGTATATGGACTCATTCAGACCTATATCACTAATAAACTGTGATTATAAGTTTTTTTCTAAAATTATGGCCGATAGATTGACTAGGGTTATCCCAAAGTTGAACCATCAGGACCAAAAAGGTTTTATTAAAGGTCGGTACCTGAAGGAATTAACTTTCTCTCTTATTGGTATCAAAGATATGGCCTCTGCTTATAAATTTCCCTTGGTGGTAAATGCCCTGGATGCCACAAAGGCTTTTGATCGGGTTAACTGGGTTTTCCTAAAGTCAATTTTGCAACATCTTAAGTTAGGAAAAAATTTCACTGAATCCCTTTTGTCCTTGTACTGTTCTCTGACATCTCGGGTCCTGGTTAATGGTATACTAACTCAGTCCATTAAGATAATGCGTGGGACAAGGCAAGGGTGTCCTTTATCACTCTTGTTATTCAATTTATATATAGAACCATTAGCTTGCAGAATCAGGAGCTAGGATAGGATACCCCCTTTTGTGGTCGGGGATTGGTAAAAAAAAATGGGCTTGTATGCAGACAATATTATTATTTATTCTTCTAATTTGCATCAGTCTTTGAAGGGTCTTGTAAAGATAACTAAGGATTTCGGGGCTGTCTCGGGCTATGAGATAAACCAGGACAAGACTGAGATCATAACTTGCAATTTGAACACAGAAGGTTTAGTCAGCAAGACAGAAATGGGATACCTGGGGGTTAGGATCACCCAAAACATTGGAGACCTTACTAAAGTAAATTTTTTCAACATAAAGAGAGAAATTTCGGCCACTCTTAGGAGTTGGATGTATTTACCTTTGTCTATATATGGGCAGTCAAATTTAATTAAGATGGTGATCCTGCCGAAGATTACGTTTTTGTTTGAGACTATCCCCCTTGGTTTCAGGAAGGAATGGTTGGCTAAACTGCAGAGTGAGATAGCCTCATTCATTTGGGCGTCAAAGGGGTCACGCCTCTCCTGGAAAAAACTAAGGGGGAAACTTAGCAAAGGAGGTTTGGCGGCCCCAGATTTGCAAATTTACCAGTGGGCCTTTTGCTTAAAAAATTGCAGGATGTTGTTGGGTACCCCGACCTCGTCGACAATTGGAGGACTATTTAGTTTGATGTTAAAAAGCTGTGACTATAAGGATTTTGTTTCTTTGTATAAATTTGCAGACCCCACATTTTTTAAGAAGGTTAGGCTTAAGGTCCTCCAGGATTTGGCGGAGATCTGTTATAAGATAAGGAGGTTATTAAAACTACCGTATTATTGCTATATGGCTCCATTGTGGGACTCTCCGGGATCTTCACAGTGGACAAAGGATGCTTTGCCTCTCCCACTAAAGAGGGCGGGTTTATTCCAGAGGTTGAAGGATTTGTTCCAGGAGGGCAAGTTGGTGTCTTGGGGTCAAAGTCAGCAAATGTGGGGACATTTTTTTTCAAAAAATAAGTATTTGCAGATTCAGAGCTGGGCCAATAATTCGGAAAATGTAATTGGGGTGCAAAATGACTTTGGAGTAAAACTTGGTTCAATTGAGGTCTTCAAGAAGGAGGTGGCCGTGTGGTACTAGATGATACTGGAATTGGAGGAGGGTTCTTTTCTGCTTCTGGAGGTTCTGTGGAAAGAATGCTTGCCAAAGATCGCGATGGAGAATCAATGGCAAGTAACAATGGCTATGCTTTATAGAATTGTCAAACCTGCAAACCTAAGGCGAAATCTTTTGTTCACAATCCACAGGGCGTATTGGTCTCCTCGCAGACTGTCGAAATTTAAAGCTGTTGTGTCTGGAATGTCCAAAATGCAAGACCCCCAATGCGGACGATCTACATATGTTTGTGTCTTGTCTGAATATAAGACAATTTTGGCTAGATGTAAGTAACTGCCTGTCTCAAGCCCTGAATCTGCAGATTGAGGTAAGCCCCAAATTAGTAATAATGGGGAGACATGATTTAGAGAGAAATAGCATGAATGATAATGCGAAACTTATTTTTTATGCCATTTTATTAGCCCGTAGAGAGTTGTGCAAGTTGTGGGTTTCACCGCTCTCCCCTAAAGTAACTGACTGGATACTAGCTATGAGATACATAGCCAAGTTGGATATTTCAGGTCACACTAAGAAAAGACGAGGGTTCTGGGTACCTTTTCTTTTATGTTTTGGGTGAAGTAGTTTTTGAAGAGGGTGGGATATAATGTAAATAACAAATATGTCCAATGATTAAGCCTCCGCCTATCTCGCTGGCAGTTATTCTGTTTTACTCCAGGTCGACATTAGAGGATGAGGTGGGCACACTTGTTGAGTCAGCTGGCTGGGAATGGCTGGTTATTCTGAGCAGGGCAGACTTAATAACAGGTAAGGCTTATGCTTCTTTCCTCCTACCAGCTCATGAGATAAAAAGCCCAGTGGCCGATTCGTTAGTAGAAATGGGTGGCGAGTAGGCGAATGAGGATAAAGAAAAATAAAAACGAAACCCAGAAATTTCTGAACATCCTTCACAGATTATGGTTCTGGCCAATCAGTAATAGCACTAATTTTCTTTTCATCCATAATTATTCCTTGAGGTGACAGGCAGTATCCTAAAAAGTCCACTTTGCTGACATTAAAAGTACATTTTTCTAATTTAGCAAAGAGATGATTTTCTTTTAACTTTGATAATACTGCACAAACATGTTGGGTATATTTTTCCGGGTTCTTAGAGTAAATGAGGATGTCGTCTATGTATACTATTCAGAAAAGGGGGTGGTGATGGACAGAGTATCTGAATTAAGCAGAACACTCCTACCCAGTCAACAGATCAGGGCTTGATCCATCACCGTTTTTTAGCTCACTGCACCATCCCAGCTCAGAACCTGGCTACATGCAAATTAGTCTGTCCCTGGCCCAGTGCATCATGGGAACAGGGCAGACCAAACTACCAAGCCAATTCTTTTACTGGAAAGGAAACAAGCTTCCGGGGACCGGTTTCTGGCATTTCTTTTACTGGAAAGGAAACAAGCTTCTGGGGACCGGTTTCTGGCATTACAGCCGTCTTCGGCCCGGCTTGCTTGTAGCCAGGTTCTGAGCTGGGATGGTGCAGTGAGCTAAAAAACGGTGATGGATCAAGCCCTGATCTGTTGACTGGGTAGGAGTGTTTTGCTTAATTCAGATACTCTGTCCATCACCACCCCCTTTTCTGAATCGTCTCTGTATACTATAACACAAGCGTCCAGGAATTCGTGTAGGACCTCATTTATAAAGAATTGAAAGGCCGCAGGGGCATTACACAACCCAAAGGGCATTACTGTGTTCTCAAATAGACCAAATTTTGTCTTGAAAGCTGTCTTCCACTCATTCCCCTTGTTGGACCCGGCCCTTTTGGCAGGTTCACCCCGACACTTTTTGCTTTTTCCTAGCCTGTTTCTGTGACCTGGTGTTGGTAATTTTAGGCCTCTGCGCACTTTTTCACTGTGGTACAGTGTAAAGTACTTGAGCTCTCTGTGTATGTGTGGTGAGTGACCTGCCCTCCCATAGGAATGAATGGGGAATATGTATGCCCATGGTAGTTCCTGATGTGTGGGGAGTGCAGGGTCGAGTTTGGTATGTGCGAACTCGTGAGATTGAATGCTGCGTAATGATATATGCGGCATGAGTGTGTCTACTGTAGAAGTGCCACTTCTAGAAGTTGGCATATTTGTGTAATTTGTGTCTGGCGTGTGACTGGCTGAGGTTGGCTGGTGAGCCTGGCTCCAAGAGTCTGGGAGGGTCTGCCCCGGTGGTGAATGGAGTGTTTAGCATGCTGATGTGAGGGGAGGAGTGAGCCTGGGCCTGCTTGTGGATTGACCGTCTGGTTTGAGGGTCCTGAATGGGTCTGGGTTTTCCCCACACAATGCTGGCTCCACCCCCTGGGGTGAGTCTGATGTCCCTAGCCTGGCCAGTGAAAGGAATTCCCTATAACCAGTTCTAGCTGGTTCTCACACTGCCTGCACCCTGCTAGACAAAAGAATTTACAGTATAAAAAGGGGCTGTGTCCCCTTACAATTTGTTCTTGTTTCTGACTTGAATCCTGCCAGGGGCGTTCTGCTGCTTGGGCTCAGGGGAAGGCTTGCCTCCCTGAGCCCTGCCCAGCCCCTGGACACCTGATGGACTTTCCTGGATGCTGGAGGACTCTTCTTTGCAGGGAGCTGTTTTGATCCACTTTTACTCCTCCGGGACTGCTGGGACCTTTTTGCTTGCTACTAGTGGCTGCCCAGGACCTTGTTCCTGAATCCTGAGCTACCTGTGACCCTTCTTGATGCAGGGGTTACCTCTGAGGACTTGTGGGGCTGTCCGTGCCCCCAGCGCGATGTGAGCGCTTTATTGGGGCTCTGCAGCGTGGAGCTGCTCCATGTCCTGCTCTTTGTGCCTTGCAGGTGCCTACCCTGCTTGGCGCCCGATTCGCGCTATTTTTGTAAATTACGGGTGCCACCCCGTTTATTAATTGATTTAGCGGGTGCCACCCCGTGGCTATACTTTATTTTGAATTCGAGGGTGCCACCCCTCATTATTGCCCTGTGTCTTCACCGCCGCGGCCCTCGCGCCGCAGAAACTGGAAGTCAGGCAGCTTTTGGCCGGGACGGGGGCAGGGGCGGGGCCTGCAATCCGGCAGGAAGTCCCGCCCGCCGCCGGCCGGAGGAGTGAAGCTGCCTGAGAGAGGAGAGGGGAAGAGGAAGATGGCGCCTGCCGCGGTGGGGCTCCCGTGACTAAGAGGGAGCCCCGCACCCAGAGAACAGGCAGCTGGAGGTACGAGCGTTCCCGAAGAGGAGCCCCGCGCTGGGAGAGAAGCCTCGCCGCCTATGCCGCCAGCCTGAGGAGAAGTGGAGTCCCCAGAGAGAGCGGCCCAGTAAGTAAAAAGGGCTGGGGGGATCCAGGGGGGCTGCTGCTGGTGCCGGGAGACGGCACCATGACGAGAATGGAAGTAGGGCGACCCCAGATGACAGTGGGCCGCACCAACATTTCAACGGAGCCCAAGTGCTCCAACCCGAGCCCATATTTTTGTTGTAGAGCCAGAGAGGATCTGGGGAGCGTTTGGCCATTTCGAGCCCAGCGAGGCTCAGAGGGCCCCTGGGGACATTTGCCCGAGAGGCTCTGTGGGGGCGCAGGTCAGTGCCGGTGTAGGCACAGCGACCACGGGGGCATTGCGATTCAAAGAGCCTGTGTGGCTCCCCTGGTCCCCACCAATATTTGCAGAGCCTAGAGAGCTCTAATGTGCACAGTATGTAAGTGCAGAGCCTGTGTGACTCCAACAGAAGATGCAGTTTTATTTCTAGGACCAGTGAGGGCCCTAGCACAGTTTTGAGTCTCCAGATGCTCAGCAATTAGTGGGCAGCTGCACCGTTTAGGCGCAAGATGGAGAGTGAGTCCCTGAGAGGGACAGAGATGGCACAGAGGTGCCCGGCCAGTCACAGCTGCGCAGCACTTAGTGCCAGCTGCAGCATTTAGGCCCTTGTGAGTGTTCCCAGGTGCCCAGCAAGTAGTGGGCACCTGCATAGTTTAGGTTTGCGCCAGTGGCGCACCCCTGACTGGCGCTGCAAGGCAGCGCGCCCTGACATTCTGGACACAGGGCTCTTTAGTCCCTTTATTAGATGGGGGCTGGTATGTGATTTTACTTAGGCGCAATGTGATTATCTATGTGATGGTAATTGCCTAATGTGAGTTTTGCGCAATGTGATACGGTGCTAGGAAATGTAATGCATTTAATATGATTACACACCTTGATCTTACACCTCTGAATGTGGTTTTAGGCATCATGTGTTTTTGCGCTATTGAGTTATGTTCTGGCACCTCTAAATGTTTTTATGCATCATGTGTCTTCCTTGATTTTACACCTCTGAATTTGTTGGTTTATGCATCATGTGTTTTTCCTTCCCTGCACCTCTGAATGTGTTTTTGATGCATTATGTGCCTTGTTATTACACCGCTGAATGTATGTTTTATGCATCATGTGTTTTTCCTTCCCTACACCTCTGAATGTTTTTATGCATCATGTGTAATGTGTTCGTGCTTATACCCCTAACTGTATTGTGATATTTAGGTGGTTGTTCTTTTTAGTACAGGTGGTCCTAGTGAGGTCCTGGTTCCCTGCGTGACATTCTCCTAAGGTGTTTAGGGTTGCGTAGGTGGTACCTACCTGTTACCAGTAGTTACTGGTTGTGATTTATAACTGTTATTTTGTGCTATACTTATTCTAAGTTCTAGAAGTGCTATTTCTAAAGTGTTGATTCTGACAGTGGCCCATGTGGCCCTGTCCTGTAAATAATCCCTTGTGAATATTTCCCGTGCCAGTTGGCACAATGTACATGTGTGACTTCTATCTGATGTGTTTTTACAATACAGAAGTTATTTTTATATAACCTTGTGTGGAGTTCCTTTTGTGGTGTGCCTAGTATGTTGTTGCTGTTGTGTGCTGGCGCAAATGCTTTACACATTGCCTCCGGGATAAGCCTGTCTGCTCGTGCCAAGCTACCAAGGGAGTGAGCAGGGGTTATCTTGGCGTGTGACTCCCTTGCCCTGACTAGAATGGTGGTTTCTGCCTAGCTTTGGCGCCAGCCTTAGCCAACCAGAAATAGTCCGTTCTAACACCCCGCTTTTATTCGGACCAGGTAAGCTCCCCGCAGATCTAGTTTAGTGTATACAGTAGAATGTCTTAACTGATCCTACAACACAGGTATTAGAGGAAGAGGATATTTATTTTTTATTGTAGCCTTATTTAGTCCTCTACAGTCGATACACGCGTGGAGAGATTTATCCAGCTTCGGGATTAAAAAAAGTGGAGATGACACCGGAGATGTGGAATGTCTGATGAACCCAGACTGTAGTAGGTCGTCTAGGTAGGTTCTTAAATATTTGGTCTCTTCGTCAGTCAAAGCATATACTTTGGTATTAGGTAAAGGGGCCCCTGGGATGAGATCTATACGGCAGTCATATGACCGATGTGGGGGTAACACACTAGCCTTCACTGGATCAAAAACGTCTTTAAAGTCAAAATATTCAGGAGGGAGACTTGGTTCGTCTTGTGTAACACTAGCACAGTGTATTACTGAACTCTGTTCTGTACCTGCTTCTTGATATCAATTGGTTTTACAGAATGAGGAATCCAAAGTAACTGTTCTGTTCCCCCAATCAATTTTTGGGTTATGAGTTGTTAACCAGGGTATCCCGAGAATCAAGCCAAAATTAGGGGTATCTATCAGTTCAAAGCTAATCATCTCTGTGTGCTCGTTTTGACAGACCATGACAATTGGACTTGTTTGTTTTGGGATTAATCCAGAGGTCAATTCTGACCCATCCACTGCACATACTGCTTCTGGACAAGGCTTTAGGCAAATAGGAAGACCTAATGTGTTAGCCAACTTATTAGCCACAAAATTTCCTGTTGCTCCTGAGTCCAGTAGGACAGGGAGAGAATGTCTAATTTGGGTAGTAACAATTAAAAAGATATGAATTATGAAATGTCTAGGTATGTGCCGTACCATGAAGGCTGCAGAATTAGAGGTTTAATTAAGATGTTTTCTCGAACAAGTAACCTCCCCCCTTGTCGAGCTTAATCGTTTGCCGACTCAGTTAAGGAGATAGAGGAAACAGTACCCTTTCGTGAAGTTTTAGGTTTTACTGGACATTCTCTGGCAAAATGTACTGCCATGCCACAATATAAACATAATTGAAGTTTTCTCCTCTTTTCATTTTCCTCTGACGTGAGTGGACCTCTGAGTGTCCCTATTTGCATAGGCTCAGGTTCAGGGAGTTTATTATCTGTGTCTTTCTTCTCATGTCTAATAAAAGTTAACAGCGATTCCAGTTTGGATTTATCTCCCTTTCTTTCTCCTAGTCTGTGTTCCAATTTCACGACTAAATCTACAAAGTCAGAATAGTCTTCTGGCAAATCAAGGATATGAGCCAGCGCGTCTTTTAACTCGTCTCTCAAACCTTTATAAAAAAGGGAGACACGCTTTTCTTCTAGCCAACGTGTCTCGGTGAGTAAATGATTAAAACTAGTGAGATAGGTCAATAAATCCTTGTTACCTTGTTTAAGATTTAAAAGATCATTATCGCTTGCCTGCATAAAAGTGTGTTTTGCAAAAAGGCTGGTCATAGTACGTTTAAATTGATTCCAATTATGGAGGATGGGATCATCTCTATCCACAAAAGGAATTGACCAATTGGCTGCTGTACCGCCCAAATAAGACAAGACGAATGCCACTTTCGTAGCATCAGTAGGGGACTGTTGTGGTTTACAAAGGAAGTGTAATTGACATTGATTGATAAAAACATGGAATTTGTTACTATCTCCAGTAACAGGTTTAGGTGCTTCTAAAGGCACAGCATTAGGAACATTAACAGTAACCTCAACTGGGGGGGGGGGGAGTTGCATGTTTTGCTTGCGCCCTTGTCTCTGAGGAGGTTTTAAACAAAGGTGTAAAAGCTGTGTTCCACTGAGATTCCCTAGGTTTATATCTGCCTAAATCCTGTTTTAAAAAGGTGTTTTCCAACTTTAATTGATCTATTTCCTCTTGCTTATGTTGCAAAATGCCAGACACCGATTCATTATGGGCCAAGTCCTCATTTAGGGCCTGCACCATATCCGTGGCGTCAATGCCCTCTGTTTCTTCCCCGGCATTCATCGTCCAACAGAAATGAATATTTTAAAGGCTTGTGCTTCTGTCAAATCCCAGCTCACCTGAGTTTCTGTTCAGTTCTGATAGAGGATGAAGACAGTCCGACCCCACCCTGAAACTGCTTGTTCCAGCACACTAGTTTTAAAACAGTGCACTAAGAACCAGAACCTCAAGAGAAGGGGGAAAGTGAATAAAATAAAAAAAGAGAGACAACATCGTTCTTGCGTTTCCACTGTAGAAGAGCTGCTAAAATCTGCGGCACTCTCTGACTTCTGTAGAAACTGGTGCCTAATGAAACATAAACAAAGAACAGATAAGTGCAACCTATCCCTAAAAGTGTTCCTGACTAAACCTTAATCTTATTAGAAATTCTCTTCTAAAAGTAACTCTTGATCCTGGTCTCAAGCTTCCAGGTTTGGAATGTGTTGCTGTTCTGGGATGTGCTTTCTATTACTGTACACTTCTGTAAAATCAAACGAATATCATTATCAGAATTACCAACGTCTAACATTCACCTTAATATAACTAAAGCCTAAATTCTTATTAGCAAACTCACTTTGCACACATTTTCAGACTTTTTCTAAAACAAATACAGTACTTTTACATCAAATTACAGCTGTAATTTGTCCAAGTCCTTGATTTACTGTTTGCCTTGCTGTCAATGGTTTTCTCTGTTCGATTCTTTAATAAGTTCCATGTAAAACAATGTTTATTTCACAAAGTTCCACAAAGTATTCTTGTAACAAAGGGGTTGAACCACAAAGTTTTTGGGAGATATCTTGTTGCAAGTTGTCTTTACATGAATCCAGAAATCGGCGATAAAGTTCTTTCAGGTGATAAAAGGTTTTGCACTTATGTGTTGCTGAAAAGGGATACTGATCAGTCTAACCTTGACCTCTTTCTCTTTTGTAGGTCGATTGCAGAGGACAGAAGATGGGCTGAGGCAAGAAGTAGCCGGAAACCAGAAGAAGGAAGAGCCAGAAGCCGCGCCCGTTGAAGTCAATGAAGGTCTGGAGAGAACAGGAGTGCCAGCGCCGAAGGATCTGTTCTCAGGTAAGTGGGAGGTAGACGAGCACAAGCACTGGGTGAGGCTCAGGGGCTGCCTTTTATAGACAGAGCTGGGTGTGGTTCGAAGAGCTGGGTTTGGGTCGAAGAACTGGGTGTGGTTCTCACAAGCAGGTGAGCAGAGCTTCAGTTATTATGCTAATGAGTTGAAGTAACACATGGCCTAGAGAGGAGTGTTCTAAATAAGCCTTGGTAAAAGCAAGGTCCAATGTTTTCTAAATACGCCTTGGTAAAAGCAAGGTCCAATGTGCAAACAAGACAGCAATGTCCAAACTTGTGAATACATTGAGCAACATACACAGAAGTCTTAGGGAGGGGCTGAGATAACAAGAAAGGCTTTCAGTAGTATGTTTAAAGAGAGCTATTACAGACACCACTAGTGCAATGAGAGGGGATATGCTGTTTGCTGTGCACAAACTCTAACACCACACTCCTATATGTTGCACAGGTATCATCCCCATTGTCACAACTCAGAGGTCCTGCTCACACTAAAATACTCAACACACAAGTTGTCACAAAATAGGAAGCCAAACTACAATGATATTGTGTCAGACACCTGATGGCACATTTCAGAAAGCACAACCAGTGGGTCCATACATGTGAGTGTGAGTACAGAGACTCACTATGCCTTGGAGTGGGCATGACAGAGCAGGTAAACCAAATACAGTCTATTGGCATAGACAGTGGGCAGGTGTCTGGGCCATTGTGGCATAGTTCCTCTACATAACCATGAGGACACTACATGGACTCACTTGCTGTATGGGTATGTTTTAACTAATAGTAGCAAATCAAAAGGGAGAGAGAGGACTGGGTAAGCCAGTCCGGATCCCCTGGTTAATATGTACTTGTCAATAAAGGACTAGCTTCGTTGTGTTTTTAGGGACACTCAGTACGTACGTATGACGGCAAACCACTTGGTTTGGTTGTTAAGCCCTCACCCACCAACCTAGTTGGTGGCATGCTTCATCATCGGGCCCACCACAGTGACACCGAATGTGTCCCGGATGTGCTTCGACTCCAGATTACTGAGGAGCTGGTATACTTCTCTGAGTGTGCTGTGAGGGGGGTGTGTAAGAAAGTGATTTAAAAGCTATGCAGTGGGTCCCAGTTCCCGAGGGTAAATAGGTAACTTTAATATCTGGGCCCACGCTAGCGAATAAAAAGGCAGTCGGACGCAGTGGAGTGAATTATGAGCTCCCACGTCCTATGTGGTCTACATGTTTCAGCCAGGCCTTTTATATTTACATCTGGCTTTCCTCAGGAACAATGAGTGTGTGGTGAAAAAACTATAAATTATATAAAGTGATATGTGTTGCGTACCTGCTATCAAAAAGGCCAGGATGGGAGGTCGGTCTTTCCGACTATTGGCGGCCAAGCAATGGAATGCTCTCCCGATGGAGCTCTGGATGGCGGCCCAGAAGAAATGTTTCAGGTAAAAATTAAAAACGCTTCTCTTTCCCCAAGTTTAGTAGGGTGAGGGCTGTGGGTTTCTGGATTCTGGCTGACTTTACCTCAGCGCGGGGACACACTGGCATTAGTGTAACCATTGCGCTTTATAAATGGACCTGCTATTATTATTATTATTATATGTGAGATGATGGGCTTGAAGGTGACATATGTGTCCATAACAAGAAAGCACCACCTTAGTTAATAGTGAATTGCTATGATGTATATTGTCATTTTTTGCAAGACGAGTGCTACATGGGTAGCTGAATGTATAATGTAACTTTACCCATCTCTGTATTGCAGTGCGCCAGCAGTCCATAGACCGTTCCCAGACCTGAGACCATGATGGAACACGACAGCATCCGTCAGTACCACTTCACCAGGAGCCTCATTGATGAGTTGGCAGAGCAGTTGGCACCACATCTGCAACCTGGCCACACATACCCAACAGCACTGACGCCAAAAGTGAAGGTGATGTCAGCCCTGCACTTCTTTGCTACTGGTACCTTCCAGCACACTGCGGCTAGTGTTGGGGGTATTTCACAGACAATGTTCAGCCGTGTGCTGCGGGATGTGTTGGAGGGAATGCTGCACCACCTTAAACTCATACATCAAGTTTCCAACACCAGGTGAACTTGCAGGGATCAAGGATGCCTTCTATGGACTGGGGAGGATTCCTAATGTGATTGGCTCTATTGATGGCACACATGTGGCCCTGTTACCACCACGGGCACATGAACAGACCTACCGCAACCGCAAACATTACCACTCAATGAATGCTCTGGTGGTATATCTGGCGGACATGGTTATTTCACATGTGTGTGTACAGTTTCCTGGTTGGGCCCATGATGCCTACATCTTGAGAAGGAGTCTCATCCCGGTGAATATGTCACAGATGCCAAACATGCGTGCCTGGCTTGTTGGCGGGTACTGTTTACCATTGTATGTGTTTTGCTATGTTGTCTCCAACCCTCTTACAATACTCAACTAATGTGTGATTCTTTGTATGTAGGTGACTCTGGATCCTCTTGGTTGCTGACCCCCCTGAGGAACCCTGTGACATCATGCGAGATGCAATACAATCGGGCACATGGTGGAACCAGGCGAGTCATCGAGCGTACCTTTGGACTCCTGAAGAGCCGCTTCCACTGCCTGGATAAGACCGGAGGGGCCCTCCGATATGAGCCTGCAAAGGTGTGTAAAATAATTATCGTCTGCTGCATGCTCCACTACAAGGCAGTACGGAAGGAGATGCCTATCATCCTGGACGATGACGACCAACAACCACCACCTGTGGAGGATCCTGGCCTGGGCCACGAAGCAAGCGCTGATGAAGAGGCTGACGTCCGCACGCATCTCATCAATGACTTCTTCAGCTGAAGGTGAGTTGACAGCGTTGTCATGTCAATGTCCTGAGTCAGCCTGTGATGTGTTACTGCAGCTCAGTTGCTGTTTGTGTTTGTCCGTGTGGTACTTAACTGGAAGCGTGCTGTGATGTGTCCGGTCCGAAGGTCTGTCGTCCACAATTGTGTGGAAATGCTAAGATGTTACTGTGTAGGTTTCTTGTGACATGTTTATTACATTTCCTACGTGTTCCGGTGTGCTACTGACTGTGTCTCATTTCTGTCCTTCCCAGGGTTCTTTGCTAGTTGCTGTGGAATGTCTAACACCAACAACCAGAATTCAACCTTACAGCGCCATTTGTTGGTGACCATATGCCCACTGTCATGTGGATTCACCTTGAAACTGTTGTGTAATAAACTTGTTTCTGATTTGTAATGTACCCGTGCTTCACTTAGTAATGTGGGTTGTCTGTCTTCACACATCTGACTGACATTTGGTAACCTCACCTGTGGGCCTGTTGGCAGTGACTGTGTAAAGGTGTAGTGTCTGTGCATTCCACTGTATATCTGGCAACCATCTTTGTAGGCAATGTGTCACATGTCCATGGTAAGTATATGTTGTGGAGCCCTATTGGTGTGTCTCCCTCATCGGTGTCACATCAACATGAGTCACATATCGGTAATGCCATTGCTGTAGTAGTCAGCATGCACTGTGTGCTTCAGCATTTCATCATCTGCATGACAGATAACAAGTTTGAATTACAACATAGGCAAGTATAGTGTGATGGTGATTTTATTTACATACATGTGTGGAGATAGTGCTGTACATGAGGTTTAGAATCCACAGTTCACACATGATTTTGAAGTATTGGTAGATGAAATGTCCAGAGTGAAGTCCACATTCATCTTCTACATTGGTACAACATGGACCCTCCATGTCATGATGGGGACCTGTGTCATGTGCAACAAGGTGAACGCTTTGCACCCAAAGACCAACATCCAAAACAGGTTCTGGGTTCCTGGGGGATGTGCGTAGACAACTGTGGCTCACTTGTCCTTCTTCGGAAGACCCCTTCTCTTCTTCTGTGGGGGATCCTCAGGAGCAGGTGCCGACTGTACATTGGAGTCCTTACCAGCTTCATCATCCCTTCCTGTGGCATTAGCAGATGTTGTTGCTTGAGATGTTGTAGGCACACAGGGAGGTGTGGACATATTTGTGCTGATCTGGCGGAGACAGGTCAATATGTCCATATGCATCGCCGCGAGTTTGTCCCACTTGGCCTTCATGCGGGCATGATGGGTAGCCTGCTCCTGCTGCATATCCTTGAGGACCCCGACTACCTGGCTGAATCATCCAGTGCTATCCTCGTACGCATCTAAGATGTGTACCAGTTGGGGGTCATCAGTCAGTCCAGGCCCCTCTGCAGTCTGTGTCATTGGCCTACCACCACTCCCACCAGCCCTAGACACTCTGCCTGTACCTGTGGTGGCAGGCACAGTTGACCCGGGCCCCCTTGGCTGTTGCCACTGGTGTCATTGTTGGTATCATCCTGTGTGGCCGGGCCCCTGTGCTGCTTGAACTTGGTCTCCTAGGTCGGTCCCTGTTGGCGGGGTTGTTAGGTCTGTCGGCAGATGGTGTTGAAATGGCTGCAGGGGGTGCAGGTGTTTTTGATGGTGGGGCTGCCTGATGTCGCACCCCGGAGGTGCCAGGGTGAGTGTCGTCATCCGAAGTGGACAGGGTCAGATCAACACCAGAGAGCTCATCCTCCACTAGAGTTTGGGCCAGGGACTCATCTTCACTTGGTGCTGAATCCCCAGTGGCACCTGTGTTTGGAAGAGACAGACATTGTAAGTTATGTTACTACAGACATCAATGGTTGACCTATGTATATTGCAACAGGGAGGGAGGAAGAGGTACTGAAATATTAATCTTGCAATGGGGAGTACTAACAATGAAGGAGGGGGCAGTGGATCACAAATCATGTGCATCCATGATATGTACATGATTTCATTCCTTAGTAAAATCCCTCCTATACGTATACAGGAATGGGGCCATGCTACTTGGATTCCTGCTTCAGTGTACTGTAGCTGCATTTACTTTGGTTCACCTTTACTGCAAATCTGATGTGCCTCCGCCTGAAGGTAGACTGGCTGCATTCCCAGTAGTGTCCGGGGGAGATATTAGGTCTAGGATCACATCGGGCTGCTAAATGTTGTCCAACAGTGGCCAACCCTGGTGTGGTGTATGAGTAGCTGGATCCACACACAGCACCTTTGTTTGTAACTTCATATATCATAATGTTCAACAGTTTTCCTTTGCCTTTGGGTGTTGTATGTGTTTTTGACTCACAGCACTTAAGCACAAACACACACTCTCAGTTTTCTCCTCTAGGCACTAGTGGGGAACCAGCCAAGTTACCTCCAGCTGGGGACACAGCATATTTGCAGCAAGGGGGAGCCAATGATGATGCTGCTACACTATACTGATGCAGAAAAACATGATGTCACGCACTACGCATGTGTACATATGCGTGCCTTTCATAGGAGGCAACACAGTCAGTTATGAAGCAGGTTGCACAGGAGGAGTAGACCATTCACCCCTCCTTGAGCTTTGTAACAATGTTTATATACATGACATTTGCAACATGACGTCAGGATGCATGACTGAACACTGCATTGTCTTCAGTTGTCACAGACAGAGTCTGATGCTGTGGTAGCACATTGTCCTGCCATCATGGAGCCGTTCAATGTGCATGTTGATGTGTGCACATACCCAGCTCATGTATGGTTTCCATGTACATGGAATTTCTTACTCAAGGGCCATCAGGTGGCTGACACAGGATTGTGATCCTTGTTCACAATTGACCCTGCTTCCCGGTGAGGGGATGTGCCTGTGCTGACAAGATGACTGACAGTGCAGTCCTGGTGTTTGTTGGTGCACAGTTCCCAGCAGGTTCTTGTGCTCCCCACAACAGGACCCGGTGTCAGACATCTTGTCAGTCCATTTCCACTCCCTTTGAGGTGAGCATGGTTCAGTGTGATCTTACTGGGCCATTTGGGTGGGTGGGTATTGTGAGTGACTGCAAGTCCTAGCATGCTCTGGGCCACACCCCTTCCCAGCATGCCCTCACTTCCCTCTTTCTGACTCTGTTTCCCTGTGAGGGGGTGTGCCTGTGCTGACAAGATGGCTGTCAGTGCAGGCCTGGTGTTTGTTGGTGCACAGTTCCCAGCAGGGCCTTGTGCTCCCCACAACAGGACCCAGTGTTAGACATCTTGCCAGTCCACTTTTACTCTCTGTGAGGTGAGCATGATTCAGTGTGATCTTTCTGGGCCATTTGGGTGGATGGGTATTGTGAGTGACTGTAAGTCCCTGTATGCTCTGGGCTACACCCCCCTTCCCAGCATGCCCTAACTGCCCTCCTTCTGACTCTGCTTCCCTGTGAGGGGGTGTGCCTGTGCTGACAAGAAGGTTGACAGTGCAGTCCTGGTGGTTGTTGGTGCACAGTTCCCAGCTGGCCCTTGTGCTCCCCACAACAGGACAGACATCCTGTCATTCCATTTCCACTCCCTGTGAGGTAAGCATGGTTCAGTGTGATCTTGCTGGGCCATTTGGGTGGGTGGTTATTGTGAGTGACTGCAAGTTACAGCATGCTCTGGGCTACATCCCCCTTCCCAGTATGCCCTCACTTCCCTCCTTCTGACTCTGCTTCCCTGTGAGGGGGTGTGCCTGTGCTGACAAGATGGCTGACAGTGTAGGTAAGTTGTTTGTTGGTAGCCAATTCCCAGCATGGCCTTGTGCTCCCCACAACAGGTCCCAGAGTACTTGCCTGCCCATTCCCATGCCCCTGTGAGGTGAGCATTGTTCAGAGAGGTGTTGATGGTGCAATTGTAAGGGGGTACATTATCTGTGACAACAACTCCATTATGCTTTGGTATACACTCACTTCAGCAGCACACCCACTTTTCCTTCCTGTCAGTCAGCTTCACTGTGAGATAGTGGTAGTGGTGGCAGGGATGTCTGACAGTGTTAACTCACATTAGTGCCACTGCCTTGCCCTATTTGTTGGTAGTTTTGTGCATGTCATGACACAGTTACAATTCACTATGATGGGCCATTGTTGTGTTTGTCTGACTGACATGGACTTCTTGGACTGATTGACATTTGATTCCTATGCCTTAGCTCTCAGTGCATGGTTTCACAGTCCCCTCGACGGTGCTGTGTGTGTATTGTGACACAATATTGGGCATATTGGTTGTGTACTCACCAGGCTCCGGTATGTCAGGTAGGCCCTCTGGTGGTAGGATGTCCCGCACCTTCTCCTCCCAGGGCCTGAAGTAAACAGGTTTGGCAGGAGGGACCACTGTCGGTGACCTGGCTCAATGCGTGTTCCTTCTGGAGGAGTTTCTTGACCTTCCTGCGCACGTCATACCACCTGTTCTGGATGTCGGTCTTTGTGCGATACGCTGGTGCTTGTGCGTTCAAGTTGTCCAAAATTCTGTCCCACATCTTGGTTTTCTGAGATATGGGGGTCCTTTGTACCAATGCGCCAAACAAATGTGGCTCCACTCTGAGGATCTCATCTACCAACATTTCCAGCTCGGTGTCTGTGAACTGTGGAGTCTTCTTAGGGTGCATGGTGATGGGTGGTGGTGAGGAGTGATGTGGTTGTGTGGGTGCAAGTGAGGATGGGTGAGTGGGTGTCTGTTTTGTTAGGTGTATGTGTGAGAGCTTTAGAAGTAGTGCTGATGGTGTGTGGTTTGAGTGATGGGTGAGTTATGTGTGTGTGTCTGTGTGTTGGTGTCTCAAGGTGGTCTGTGCTGGCTGCTCGGTTGTATTTGCAAAGGATCATGGTAGTGTACTTTTGCCTTTTTATAGGTGGAGTTCGGGTGTGTCTCTGTATTTTCTTTTGGTGTATTTATTGACTTTGTCATGACTTGTCTGGTCCTTTTTTGTGTTTTTGGCATTGTTTTTGGTGAGCATGTAGGAAACGTTCTTCTGACCAAGTCGGACTCTCATGATGGCTTGTGTGGGCTGCTCCGTGTCTTTCACGCTGATTGTGTTCTGTGTTGTTCAGGTACATTTTCGATCCGGGTCGGTCATGCGGTTTGGGCTCTGTGCGGGTTGTTCTGACTTTATGCCTTTGCCATCGTACTGTGCGGCTCGGACGTCACGGGTACGTATCAGTTGGGTTTGTTGCGGGTTCGGTTCGGTCGGTGCGGCTCGTGTACATTTTTCCGGCCAGATGGCTGAATTTTGTACGGCTCGGTCGGACGTCTTGGTTTCCGTACGGCTCGGTTGTAACTCACAGGCTTTGCATCGTACTGCATGGGTCGTAGGGTGCTGGTCGGTGTCGGTCAGACTCCGTTCCGGGTACGAGTCGGTCGGACCGATTTCCGACCGGAATCAGAATTGGGCACTTGGTGTATACACATAGGTATTGCAGAGGAGGTTGCAGACAGCCTCCTGTGTACACGCCCTTTCCAGATCTAAAAACATTGGAAGAGCGAGATATCATCAAGAAATAGCATCTCACAAGGACAACCATTGATGAGATGTGCCAGCAGTTGTCACTTCGTTTGGCACTGCAGCACACTTATCCAACAGCATTAACCCCCAAGCTGAAGGTGATGATAGCATTGCATTTCTTTTCCACTGGAACATTCCAGTACACAGATGCAACATCAGGTGGAATGTCCTAGCCCATGTTCAGTAATGTTGTTCAAGATGTGTTGCAGGCATTGACCCATTACATGGACCACTACATCAAGTATCCTAAACCTGGAGAATTGTCTGACATCAAGGGGGATTTTTATGCATTAGGACAGATACTCCATGTAATTAGATCTATTGATGGCACTTGTGTTGAGTTGACACCACCACAGGCCAATTAACAAGTGTATTGCAACAGGAAACATTTCCACTCCATCAATTTCCAGGTGGTGTGTTTGGCTGCAGTGCATTTCACATATCTGTCCCCATTTTCCTGGGTCTGCACATGATACATATATCCTACGTAACAGTCTCATCCTCCATTTGATGAGTCAGCTGCAACCTGACATTGCCTGGCTTGTTGGTAGGTGATGTATATGAATGTTGTAGTATATGTTAGTTGTATGTAAGATAGCGATATATTGTTGGGCAACTAAACTTTTTTCTGTGTTAAAATGTAGGTGACTCAGGATACCCCAACCAGTCATATTTACAGACACCACTCGTAATCCAGTCACCCCAGCAGACGTACGCTTTAATGATGCCCATGGCCAGACCAGGCGGATAGTGGAGCGGACGTTTGGCCTCCTGAAGTCAAGATTCTGCTTTCTGGATAAGTTGGGAAGAGCCCTCCAATATTTCCCAGGAAAGGTGTACCAGAGAATCATGGCTTGCTACATGCTACACAATGTAACAATATGTAAGGACATACCTCTGACAGTGGATGAAGGAGACCAGCAGGTGCCACTGATGGAGGATCCAGGTCTTGTCCATGATTACAGTGATGATGAGGATGATAAAGTGGATTTGAGACAACAGCTTATCTACAACTGTGTCACATGACTGTAAGTATGCAATGAGAGGAGGTGACTAACCAGCATTGCTTGTTGTTGTGTAGCTGTTGGACAATTTGTATATATGCTTGCGAGTGTATAAGTGTCCTCATGTTTTTTCAAAGACTGGTTATTGAAATGTTCAAATTTACAATGACAGTGTTTCAGTGAAGCCTAGCTAGTGTTAACAATGACATTGCTGTGCTTGAGATATCATACTTCTCTGACTTGTGCTACCTTATTTCTGATTGCTAAACTATGTTCCTTATGCTTTTTTACCAGGGTACATTGGCATGTCAACTACAAAGTGAACTTGCAGAGTTGTGATCTCACCAGACATATGATGATGTGATGGACACCGACATTGACATTTTGCAGAACTCCCTGGTACCGCCTTCCTTCATACATAATTGTCTGATGATTTTTTTATTAGTGCCTTTCAGTACTGTGTGACATAATCATAGTTTTCAACCCTGCACCATGTTGGATCTGGCCATTAAATGTGAGTTCCACATTGAGGTGTGCCTTGTCTGATATCACACATCCAAACATGTTCAAATCAAAGTTTGACCATGATGAACTAGTTGGCTAACAATGATTGTTGAATGGGCTGACAAGTCATGGTAGCTGTACAGACAGTTGACCTCCTGTGAATATGTACCTTGTATTACAGTGTGTCTGAAAATCTGGTTGTGTCTATCTATCATGCTGTGCAAAAGTACATTTACTCAATGGCACTTAGTTTACTACTTACAAGTAATTGGTTACCGAGGTTGTTGACACTTTCATCATTATGATTAGAGGGTGATGCCAATATGTACATTTTGAATTCAAAGTCACATGAGCAAATATTCCTGTGTAAAGTGGTTTATTTTGTAAACAAAGTGCAAAATTGAAGCCACACAATGGTGGTGTACTCATAACAAAAAATAAAGTCCAGATTTGCGTTGATAGTGTTTGCTGATGAAATGTAACAGATACAAGCCTCAGTTATTCAAGTCCAAAATCTAACTTTGACCCTCCATCAGATGTGGGACAGATATTTTGGACAGTCAACCAAGTAAACGCTTGGCACACAATCGATGATAATAAGGGCACCATTTTCACTTCTTGGGGGTGGTGCATTCCCATCCGACACTCACTGATGTTTCCTTGGATGCCCCACCCCATGTTTGGGTGGAGGAACGACAGTTGCAGCCTCCTGGGGTACTGGGGACTCTCGCCTGACTCAACATAACTCCCTGTGGCTTGTGCAGATGTTGTAGCAACAGATGTAGTGGGCACACAGAGACGTGTGATAGCTAACACTGGTTCCTGGCATTTGTAGCACAAGGCCTTGATGGTAGTTTTGGTCAAGTCAGACTCTAGGCACCAGTGTCAGCCATCTTGTGAGTCAATTTACACTCACTCTCAGGAAAGCAGAATTCTTGGTGGGTTGTTTGGACTGGATGGGAAGAGTGTTTGTAAGACAGAGCCTGATGGGAGTTGTAGTAATGGAAACCACTTCTCATGCCACCCATCCCAACCAGGCTACCTGGAACTGTGCTTTCCTGAGAGTGAGTGGAAATTGACTAGCAAGATGGCTGACACTGGTGACTGGTATTTGGAGCAGAAGGCCTTGATGTGAGTTTTGGGAGAAGTGTGTACATGGCAATAGTTTGGAGCCTTTTTTTCTTCATTGCAGGTATGTGAGTTATCTGTATTACATACACATCTCATGACCATTGACTATTGGTTTGTTTGAATCTAAAAACAGTCCCATAGTTAACTGGGATCCATTACAGAGATGTCTACATAAGTGTAATTGCTAAATTGTGTGAAATGTGGAGTACCTACTTACCCGACTCCATTCCTTCTCGGATTTTATACAAGCATTCTGGTGGAAGGATGGCACACACCTTCTCCTCCCAGGAAGTAAAGTGCACAGGTAGTGCAGGAGGGCCACCACCAGTCTGTTGTGTGGCCTTGTATTCTTTGGTGCACAATCTTTGACCCTCCTTCTCACATCACACCACCTCTTCTTGATATCCAGTCTGCATTGGACAGGTGCTTCAGCATTCACATTGCTGAATGTCCTGTCCCACATCTTATTTTTCTGGCTGATGAGGGTCTGTTGGACTAGGTTCCTGAATAAATGTGGCTCTACTTTGATGATTTCATCAAAAAGAACTATCAACTCCTGTAGCTGCTTATTCTTGGGCATGGTGAGGGTGAATGTGAATTAGAGGGTGTGTCTAAGAAATGAATCTGAACAAAAGAGTGATGTGTGCAAGTAGTGGTGTGAATGTAGTGGAGAGTGTGTGCAGGGCTGACAGGAGTGACTGGATAAAAACCTCTCTGTGGGAGTATTGTGTGACCAAAGGATCATGGTAATTCTTTGGTTCTTATATAGATGTATTGGTGGGCGTGTCTACTATTTCAATTTTATTCAATTTTTGGGGTGCTGCCTATACTTGTTGTTGTTAGGCCAGATTTTTCTGTTTTACACTTGCCATGTGGCACACAAACCGCCATGATCCTGCAACCGTGTTGGATGCATCCTAATCTGCTCGGCTGTACTACCGTTGCTTGATCGTAACCAGAATGCCTATGGGACAGCCTTTTCAACTGACTCAGTCGATTCAAACTTATTTCTAACCTACGCGGTCGGGTCAGAATCATCTCCGACTGACGCGGTCAGAATTTTCAATGCTACACATCATAATATGGCAGTTGGAGACTTTGCGATCGAATTGAGCAGAATGTATCGGAGGGTGAGTCGGTCGACGGTCTTTCCGACCGACATCGTAATAAGGCCCTCAGTGTTCAAAATTTAGTTTGTTCCAAGGACAAACAAGGTGGATGCATGTAAGGTGGTTTTAGGTGTGTTGCTTTGTGTTGTTTTTTGTTAGAAAGCAAGCACATGGTGATCTGACCATGAGACTGGAGTAACTGTTTGAAAGGTAACTAATTATGATTTTTCTGAAATTACATCTAGGATGTGCCAGCAATGTGTGTAGGTTTGTGGATGATCTGATGTATGTTCTATGTGTCTGGGCCAGTGATGATTGTTTCCAGATAGGGCATATTGGGTTTGTGAAACCAAGCGTTTAGGTCATCAAGAATGCATAGGTTGGAGTGGAGTATTATAAGGTTGGGAACTGTGTCTTGAACTGTGTTTGGGAATGTTGCATTGCAAGGTGGAGGTCTGTAAAAGAGAAGGAAGCTACAGGAGGAAGAGATATGGGTTAGTATTTGGTAAAGAGGGCCTCACAAGCTTGTATGGAGATGTTGTAAGCTTTAGTGATATTTAATGTTTGCTTGAATACAATAGATAGGCCACCTCCTCTTTTGTGTATATGATTTTGTGTGATAGTTCGACAGCCTGAAGGGACAGCTTCTTACAACATTGAAGCCAAGTCATCTCTCAACCATGATTCAGTTATGAAGAGTAAGTCAGGTTGTGTGTCAGTGAAAAGGTTGTAGATGTGATGCTTGTTTTTTTAGAGTGATTGAGCATTTATTAATTATGCAGTTTTGAGAATGTAATTTGGTGATTGTGTGACTTTGTTTTGTACAAGAGTGAGCAGCGCTTTGCGGACTTGTAGCAGGTGTGTCCTTTGTGCTGGTATTAGCTGCATGAGGATAGCTATAGTGTAGCTGTTCTGTATCGTATTCCTTATCCAGCAGGCTAAAAAGGCTTTTTGATGGATATACATGTGTAGGTGATGGAGATGGTGGTTGAGAGTACGTTAGTGAGCTGTGTTGTTTTTGTAGCTTTTTTCTGCAGTAGACATGGAGATGCAAAGTTGAGAAGAGTGGCATGCTGCTTATTTTGTTTACGTCTGTTTAGGGTGGAAGGTGTATGATTTAGGGGTGGTGGTGCAGCATTTGGGTCATTTTGTAAGGTTCTACATTGTTCAATAGATAAGAAACGTTTAAAAGAGAGTTGCTAGGTTGCTGTATATATGTTAGGTGTGGGAGAAGAGAGGAAGCTTGGCAGTGGAGTTGGTTTAGAGTGTATATTAACTTTGTAGTCAGGAGGGTGAGAGTGGGTGTATGTTTCTAGTTTTTGATGGAAAGCACTATGCAGTAGTGTGTGTGAAACTTTGTTGTGCTTGTGTGTGTTATGTTTTGTTTTTGAGGAGTAGTGAGATGAGGTGATGATGTATTTGTCTTCTGAGATGTATTTGTATGTAAAGTATTGTTGGTGAGTGGAAGCTGCAAGGTAAGGGGGCGGTGATGTGTTTTGGAAAAGAGTGTACATGGTGTGTGAGAGGGGACAAAGAAGAGTTACGAGTGTTTGATTCACATGTGATTGCTAAACAAGGTAATATATATGGTGCAGTGCAGTATAAGGGTTGTGTGGTTGTGTTTCTTTTGGTTTAAAGAAGAGGAGGGTGGTGGTGGATGGAAAGATGGAATGCTGAGTATAGGGTTCTCGGTGATAGAAACAGGTCTGTTAGGAGTAATTAGAGCAGGTAGTGTGTGTCTGGATGGGAAATAATTACGTATGGGATGGATTTCTGTAGTGTTGGTGATGAGTGTATTGGTTAGTGGTATGACATAGGGTTGTGTTTGGTGTGTGAATGAAGGCGCCATTTTGCGGTAGTTGGGGTAGACAGGTATATAGGTGTGGTTTGTGGGGTTTTGTAATGGGTTTTGAGACATTGAAATGTGTGTAGGGTTTGTTTTTAGTAAATGAGTAGAGTACATTTGCTGTGAGTGTGTGTTAATATGTTAGTGAATGTGGATGGGTTGGGTTAAGTTGGGAGCTGGTGAATAGAAAAAAGGGCAGAATTCCTGGCCTTAGGCCCGACCAGTCCAGAACAGGCTCAAGCAGGCAACTGCCCTTGTCCTCACTGCCCTTAGCCTCAATGCCCAGATTTAGACACTCTGAGTCCTAAACTTAAATAGCCCTAGTGATAAGGTGGCATCTTCGTCCAATGTGAACCCCAGCCCTAACCCTATCAAGTTAGAACATGAGCCCTAAGCCCTAGGGCCAATAGGAGACCCAGCCCTAATAGCCAATCTCAGTCCTAATCCTGGCAAACAATCAGAGACCAAACCCTAGGTCCTTGGCCCAATATAACTCTAGTCCCAGGAATCAATTAAAACCCTAGACCTATCCAGCAATCAGAACCGTAACCCTAAGCCCGAAGTCCAATAGAAACCGTACGCTGGGACTAATCAGGGCCCAATACCTATCTGCAAATCATAAAAAGAAACATAAGACCAATAGAAACACCAGATACAGCAGGCAATCTGACCACAGACAACCAGTGGCAAACTTATATAAGGATCATGTGACCTCAAGCACAGGTTGCTGGCCAGGGGGGAGGGAGCTGCTCCTGAAGTACTGGATCTCCTTGGAGACAGACAGGCTCAATCCACACTCTGGAGTTCAGTTCAGCAGGTAAAGGACAAATCTAAGCCACTAACAATACTGTTTCCCACTCTTAAACAAAATCACATTACCAGCCACATACGCTTTCAAACGCAATTTAAATCCTAAGAGCAGATTTCTGCAGTTTCACACCAGAACCTGGGTTTCTATGGAAATTCACAAGGACATATAATCAAGCCTCTTATCGGGGCTTTAGCAGCAGTTTCCTGCCGCTAAAGCTGGATTATGTTATCATCATTCTTGATAATATGGCCCATAGTCCTGTGACCAATTTTTATCATCTCACTATGGCAGGTGCCTTATCCACCTGAGTTAGATTGCCAATGTTATGTGCTGAACTAACCTGCCTGTAGGTCACCGATTTGACTCTTGTAGTGGTTATCTTTGGATTTTAATTTAAGCAAAAGCACCAACCATATCAACTGGTATTTTTAGTGTTACTAACAGCAGCAAAAAGACACACGTTTACAATTTGTACAGGAAGAACCTGTTCAAAGTAAAAAAAATAGGATTGTTGAAAAATTGTGGAAGAAGCATAACAAAGATGTGTGTTCCTGAAGAAATCCTTTCATAATATATCATAAGCAGCCACATGAGTTTTATTGTGTACGATGACAGAGTTAGCTGCGACAACATGAACGAATATGTCCCACCTCTTTCCTGAGCTGTCTTGCTGGTAGAATATATAAAATTCGGGTTAGGGGTTAGAAACGCGACAGTTTTCAAGGATGTCAGAATCTCATGGTATAGAGAGTGTGAATGTGCTAGCTGATGGAAAGGAAAAGCTCCTGCAGCAGTGGTGGGCAGAGGACAGTTCAGTCAGTCAAAATACTTTTATTCGATTTTAGAAAAAATCATAAAAAGACATTGCATACAAAAAAATTCAAAAATACATTTACAGTTAATTCAACTACAATCATGTTAAAAAGGAGATTAAAATACATGTCCAGGGCATTACGATAGATCCTTAAAAAAGCAGTTACATATAAAAATATCTGGAACAGCAGAGACGGTGCAAATAGACAATATGATCTACAGTAAAGGAAAATCATTGTGTACTGTCGATGGATACATGTTTAACTTTAATACGCACTGCTGCGGCCAAGAAACTTCCCATACAGAAAATTATACGAATGGTACTCATCGACTGTAAGTAAAGGAGTGCCGGTTTAACTTGTTTAAAGCCTGCCTCCCTTAAAATTGGGAGCAAGTAATTCTTTCGGGGCACTGAGAACAGTGTGCAAAACAAGACAAAATGCGTGGTATCCTGAATTAAGTGATTGTCACACGAGCACGGGGGGCTGACTCTGGCTTGGCCCAGGATGGATAATTTCCCAGTTGGTAAGGGATCAGATTTAATCTAAATTTTGTCAAGAGGAACCTATGGAAAGGTCTTGTGACTATTGTAAGATAAGGTTCCATGGCAATAGTGCAATTTGTTAAATAATGAGACCTGACCGAGGGCTTCTGCAGTTTTTTTTCCTCTCGGTTAGATCTTGCCAGGGACAAAAACTGCCTCTTGATCAAAACTACATCCTTATTTCTTATACTTTGAGGGGATTCAAAAAGTTCCAATCTTCCTAGCCGATGAAAAGACTTCCTCAGATAATCCAGCCAAGGGATCTTTTTGTAGTGCTCCAGTGACATAACATCCTCCATAATAGAGTGATTCAAGGTTACCTCCTTGTTAAGCCACGTCTTTAGCTAATAAATCAGCGGAGCCAAGTTTAGCCTGTCAGTTATATAGTCCATGCCCACCTCCAAGTGGATGGAATAGGTTGGGGTTGATGAGGGGACTGACAGTAATGAGCGTAAGAACCTGTTTTCGGCTCTCTGACTGGATTCAAGCTGTGCACCGTACATGGCAATTGACAAACATTTTGAGGTGTAAGCCTTCAGTAGGGCCTCCATTGGCCTGGCACCCAATCTCTTGGAAAAAGCCATGAGGGCTGACGATGACCTGGTCACCGATAGACTCTTTGCCCTAACCTGTGGGCCCCACGCCCCCCTCTCGTCGAAGAGCACCCCCAGGTAGGGAAAGACTGCAGTTCTGGAGACCTCCTGACCCTTGCATCCGAAGGTTTTAATTGTACTTTTACGCCTATGTGCTCCTACTATCATTGTATGCGATTTGCCCACGTTAACCTTCATATCCAGATCATCCATGAAGATACCAAATGCGTCAAGCAAACTCTGCAGGGCGTTACCAGTGCGGGCAATGAGGACTGCGTCGTCCGCGTATAGGAGTGCGGGGATCTTAGCTTCTCCTACACGCGGAACGTCGCCCCTGGTCTTCTCCAGGCACTTCCCCAAGCCATTGATGTATATGGTGAACAAGAGGGGGGCTAATATACAGCCCTGCCTTACCCCATGCCTGGACTTAAAATGGGCACTGCATCTTCCCTCCCTGGTAACCCTGACCTTAGCAGACAGGTCCTGATGTAAAGAGGCCATGAATCTGACCAGGGCCCCATCTATCCCAATCTTCAATAACATGGCCCAGAGCTTAGTTCTGTTCAGCAAATCGAAAGCCGAGGAGAGGTCCATAAATGCTAGAAATAAGGACCCCTCCTTGGCGACTGTATATTTGGCAATCAGAAGATGTAAATTGGAGCACTGTTCCACTGTGCCCCTCTTTTCCCTGAACCCATATTGTATATCGGCTAGCCCACCACATTTCTCTTTACTCTCCCTCAACTTGGTTAACAAGACTCTGCCTAAAATTTTCACGGCAGAGTCCAGGAGGGATATGGGCCTATAACAGCCTGGGTCGTCCCGATTACCTTTCTTAAAGATTGGGACGATGATGGAAGTTGCCCAGGAAGATGGATAAAAGCTAATGGTGGCCGCATTAAATACATTGGTCAGAACTCCTGCCCAAATACCAGGGGAAGATTTATACAAATCGTCCGGCACCCCATCAGGGCCTGGTGCTTTGTTCTTTGAAGTTTCATGGATGGCTTTTTCCGCTTCTCTTATATTGAAGCTCAGGGGGATAGGCTCTGGGGCGGAAGATGGATTGGGGGTACTGTCCATGCCCTCTCCACCACATACTGCGTTAAAGTGACTGATCCATTTTTCATCCGGAATCACACAGTCCATAACTGAATTAGGTGTATCCGTGAAAAAGGGCTGATTTATTATGTTCCAAAAGTCTTTACTGTCCCTTAAAATGTCTACGTTCAATAGGTTATCCCAGGCTATTTTCTTGATCGTCTCTTTCCTGGATTTGATGGCCAACTTATACTGCTTCCTAAGATGTGCTATATTCCTCTTGGCCCTTGGAAGTTGCTTTAAAGCAAGCATCAGCAATCTGTGGGCTTTGGAACAACTTGCATCGAACCAGCGATGGAGTTTGCTGGTTCCCCGCCTCGTGCTGGCCGTAAGATCCGTCACGATTTGGTTGCAAATTGCTTCAAAGGCCCCCTTAATTTCATTGGCCGGGGACAAAGTGTTTTGGCAGACCTTTAGATAACAGCTGATTTTGGGTAGAAGTTCTTCATGAAAGTATTGGGCACTACATTGGCCCACTTGAGCCTTCTCCCCTGGTCCACTGGACGTACTATGGTGAAGGCCTCTTGTGGTTGGGGCTTAGGGCCCATATGCTGCCCCCAGGCTTCCTCCGCTACTACCGGATTGTGGTCACTATGTACAGACACCAGCGTGTTATATGACATTACCCTATTCAGGATCCCTGGGGTCATAAATATGTAGTCTATAGTGGACCCCGGGATAGTGCCTTTGTAGGTATGAGATCTAATAGTGCCTTCGGGTGAGTTAGGTTCATAAAGATTATGGTAAGCCAATAGATCTTCTAACTCAGCCCCCTAAGTAGAATGCTCAAAATGTGGCCCTACTGGCCCTGCAGGGTCTGCCTTAATCGTTAAACCACAAAGACCGTTGCATGGATGAATATTAAAATCTCCTAAAAGGATATTTTCATAGCTAAAACGTGTATTTTGACTGACAGCAACTAAAAAGGAATCTAGACTGGCAATACTATTATTTCTAGTATCCTTATTTATTGAATTATAAAAATTTATATAAAAAGTACTCATAGAAGGGGAAACTAACCTTTCAACTATTAGCAGGTTTGGGCAGGGATTATCGACCAATTTCAGGGAGCCTTGGAGTTTCAGGGAATAAAGGGTTATAAGACCACCCCTAGCTCTACCTGAACTACTTGGGGATGCAGCCCTAAAAAAGCTAGTAAAGCCGTCCAACCAAAAACTATCTGCTGTATCCCAAGTTTCCTGCATGGCAAGCACTTCGTATCCACGGACCAAACCCACCCAATCCTCGTTTGTTACCTTACTTTTGATACCTGCCCCATTCCAACTAGCGAGTTTGCATACCATGGCTTCCCCCCGCTCACCAGGTCCTGTTGGGAGGGGTCGCCCGGGAGCTAGTGGTCAATCGGCTTTCTCCATGCCCTCCAAGCCCTCCAGGCCTGATAGGGGTGCAAAGCGGTTACTGATAGATATCCCGCTAACTGATGGTGCAACTCCCACCCCTTGGACTGGCAATGACAATGATATGGGTTCTGAGCTTTGAACAAGGCATTGGGAGGAACCCGTGGTGGTACACGCAGTGGTACCTGCCCTTGGACGTGGGATCAAGGTTGAGCTCGTGGTCCACTGACGGTGTCCAGCATGGGTTCTCTTCAGAGGAGGATAAAAGAACCCCAATGGTACAGTTCTCACATGATCTTTAACAGTTATGGCAGAACCGTCCCAGAAAAAATCTGCCACATTGGGCCTGTTGAAATTTATTACCACACAGTCCCCCTTAGTAAATGTGGGTCTTTTCTCAACCCACCCCACCCTCCTTTCAAAAATAAGCGAGTCTGAGGGGTTCTCCCCACTGGAAGAATCAGCACACCAAGTTTTTGCTTTATATAGAAGGTTCGTGGTGGATTCAAATTCACCCTCTTTAAGCGGTGGCACTCCTATAAACACTGCCACCAAGGGGGCAGCAGCCGGAGGTAAGTTTAAGTTAAACTTACTTGGTTGTAGTTTCCTGTTCGGGGGCGTGGGTGATAACAATCGTGATGGGGCAATAGATGTTAGGCCGGCCAGGTTTGCGGGTGTGATGACTTGGGAGCACTGCCCTCTGGGAGCTATGCCCTCTCCCATCTGAGGCGGGGCTGTGGCGCTTAGTGAATTTGGGTCTTTTCTCAACCCACCCCACCCTCCTTTCAAAAATAAGCGAGTCTGAGGGGTTCTCCCCACTGGAAGAATCAGCACACCAAGTTTTTGCTTTATATAGAAGGTTCGTGGTGGATTCAAATTCACCCTCTTTAAGCGGTGGCACTCCTATAAACACTGCCACCAAGGGGGCAGCAGCCGGAGGTAAGTTTAAGTTAAACTTACTTGGTTGTAGTTTCCTGTTCGGGGGCGTGGGTGATAACAATCGTGATGGGGCAATAGATGTTAGGCCGGCCAGGCTTGCGGGTGTGATGACTTGGGAGCACTGCCCTCTGGGAGCTATGCCCTCTCCCATCTGAGGCGGGGCTGTGGTGTGAGACTTGGCCCTCCTGCCGCACCAAGGTCTTGGGGCTGTGTGCCCCTCTTAGGCAACTCCATGGACGCAGGGTGGGAGGTAATGATTTTATCCAACTGAGCACATTTCTTAAGGAGATCGGACAAGCAAGAATTCAATGTATCAACAATGTCTTTTGCGATCCCTACAAACAATGGCTTAATTCTGGTAACAAAAAGAGCCTCCAGTTTGTTCCCCGAGGGGCTCAGGTGGTTTGGTGACTGTGCCCGCCACCTTGGTTTTTTTCCCTCGTGCCCCCTTTGACGGTTGGACTGCCTGTTGACAAGGCTGCGATGGCTCAACAGGGGTACTGGATTTTGTTGCTGTTGTGGCCAGGGGAGCGGAATTAGTATTGATAATTACCACCGGGTCCAGAGGTATATGGGGGACCACTGCCGTTGTGCCCGCTGAACTGATGGAATGCAGCTCGGGAGTAGGAGACTCCACTACCACGGGCAGTGTCAGACCCAATTCTTGTTCAGCGCTAGCAATTTCTTTAGTAAGGGCCCCCACTGCAGATGAAAGATATGACAGTATGGACTTAGAGTGTCTGGGCATTTTAGCATTTTTCCCCTCATCCTCACAAGTCGGTGTTTTCTTGCGCTTACCCATTGCACGTGGTCGAGGTAATGTTAAGGGGGTGGCCCCGCCCCGCCTCCTTCTGCCTCGGACTGCCAAAGACTGCCTCGCCCTTGTCCCGGGCTTCTCCCGGGCATCTCCCACGCGCCACTCGCGGGGCGAGTGAGGGACGCGAGCTATGAAGCGCCTCCGGGCGCACTGGTGATGCCTGAGGTGTGCGCCGGTCCTGGGGGTTTCCCTCACGGCTCTCCCGGTCTGCGTGGCCGTTCACCTCACCTCACGGCGCTGGAGTCTGTGTTGCAGCGTGCCCCTGCCACGGGCTGTGCAGGCAAGTTGGTTGCCCCCAGAGCTCGTCGGGGACGCGAGCTATGAAGCGCCTCCGGGCGCGCTGGTGATGCCTGAGGTGTGCACCGGTCCCGGGGCGGCTGGGTAGTGTAATTCCCGGGTGGGAACTACCGCCGTTTCCCTCACGGCTCTCCCGGTCTGTGTGGCCGTTCACCTCACGGCGCTGGAGTCTGTGTTGCAGCGTGCCCCTGCCACGGGTTGTGCAGGCAAGTTGGTTTCCCCAGTTGTCCTTGAAATTAAAATGGAAACTTCCTCAAAGAGTACTGTACGGAGTCCATCTTTGGGTCCTTTCCTACGGACCACAGAGAAAATTTAGGAAACCTGCAAAAACTTGGATTTAAAGTCGATTTCTTTCTTGTCTTTGGGTTATGATTAGTGTCAAAAAGCCCACTGGCATACACTGCCCTCTGTAACTCAGACATTACTGAAATTGCACTGCTGTAAAGAGAATGGGAATGCTTAGGCCAAAGAATGATTGTGGACAAGATTCAAATGAAATTGAAATACAAATTGTTTTGCAGTATATGGAATAAGTGCCAAAGACTGTAGGCTTCACACTCATTGCCCCCCACCCCATTCTGTTTACTGTGGGTTTCTCTAGGAGTATGCACGCCACTCCAAACAAGAAGAAATATATTTCACCATTCACTTACTCAAACAAGTAGGCAGCTCAGAAACAAGGGTAGTTGCTTACCTGCGCCATAATCCATTTTGTGCTTTTTCTTATTCCTAAAGTTGGAGACGCTCAAAACTGGTGGGTGTAATTATGGACACATGCTGTACTGGTTTGTGCCCCATGCTCTATTATTTGTATGTTATTCAGCACTCTAGTTCGGGAGCTCACACATGTGGCTGGTTGTTATATTAATATATTTGCTGAAAACATTAATCAATTATGCCTTTTAAAGATGCAAAGATTAAAATGGGCCATTAGATAGTTTTGCTTTATGAGGATCATCCTGGTTGTTAATGGTGTTTCCTACTTGTTACTAGTGGTGCATTATGACTGTGGAATTCTGTGTATGGAGTTCCCTCTTTTCCTTGTGTCTTGACTTTCTTTGGATATGGTTGTCTTTAAGAGATATTTGTGAGGCAATCTGGTCCTATGGAGGGTGAGTTATGTTTCGTGTAGGCCTGGGTACAGCGACAAACTGAACACTGGTGTAACTTGCACTGCTCTTCATCATTCAAATGCAGCACTGTTATCATACATGATGCTTTCTTAATGGACTTCATTCATGGCCAGCAGAACTCCTATGGCAGTACACTATTTAGATAATACCCAATCGTCAGCACCCCTTTCACTTCACCCAATTATTATGTTTCTAAATAATTGATCTCTGCTGGAGATATTGGCCCCTTTGTCTAAATCTACCAATGCAGCCTTTTCCTCTTGCTAGCTGAAACTGTGCATCCAGCTTAGTTATGGACCACTGTGCTGGTGTGATGCACAAGGCCAATAGAGCTAAGCAAGGCGGTCACATTAACCCCCCATCCCGCAATTCAAACACTAAGGCCCAAATATACTAAGCCTTAGAGTTGACCCTGCACCATGTGCAGGCACCCTTGCACCTGCATTGTCATTAGGCAGCCAGAAGTATGCCAGTGCAAGGAGAGAGATGAAGAATGCCATATCGTAGTAGATATGGTGTTCTTCAGCTCTCTCCCATTCAAGCAACACAGAGCAGAAACTTTTCTTGCTGTCCTACGCTGTGTGAACTTCCGATTATTTTTGCCCCTAAAAAGTCTCTAGAATTAACGTAAAGCCACATGGGTGGTTGCTTTGACCAAAGTTTTCCTTGAAAACTAGGAACAACTTTATATATCAGTATGAATCACTGAAGGGGGAAAAACAGATTGAATTGAGTTTTGTATGAAATTAAAATGTAAATCATGCCTTCTTCGGATCTTTGGAAGATGAAGGCAATAGACATGTGGCAAAGGCCTGCACACAAATGGCCAGGATGGTTTAGGAGCATTATTTTCAATGGGAGGCAATTAATGGTGCTATGCATGATTGGACATCACATAGAGAAACTGGTACATAAACCTTCATAATGATTTCTACAGTCAACAAAATGTGAGTCAATATGCATCTTCTTACATTTATTTTCAGATAAATCTTAGGTGGGGCAAACACCACTATTATTTATTTATTTATTTAATTATTATTTGTTTAGGAGTATGTTGCTAGCTGGACCCGAGGGTATCAGAGTGCTTTACAACATGTATCAAAGATGCAATTAAACAAAGAAGTGACCATATTAGAACATAATGATTCGTGACACATAGAGTTCAAATATAAAGAGAATCAAATATAACGTAAAGATACGTGGTGAGACCAGTTCACACACAACGAGTAGCCGATAGGCTCCTTTTTCCGGGAAGAGGGACCGAGGTAGGGCTCTGGGAGGTGTAGGAGGTCGAGGCCATAGGACAAAGAGTCAGAGTCATGCGATGTGCCGGCTAAAGCACTTAGGCGGATCCTATCGGTTCGCTAGGGAAAACTCGAGGAAAAGGAAAAGGTCTTTGAGCAGTCTTTTGGATTTTGCAAATAAGGGGATATTTCTGATGTGGGGGGAATAGAATTCCAGATTTTGAGTGCGTTACCAGCAAAGGACCTGGCTGCGTTTTTTTTGTTTGCGTGTTTTCATCGGGATGAGTAGTAGAGTTTTAGAGCTCCTGAGGTTCCTGGACTGACCCGGTATTCCAGTTTGCCTGTGTGAAGGGCTTTGTGCTTTGTGCGTGAGGCAGGCTGTTCTGAAGCTAACCCGCATTTCAATTGGGATACATTTTAGTTCCTTTTTTTTCTTTGTTGGAGATAAGGAGTATTTCAGTTTTCTCTTGATTGAGTTTTCGGTGGTTACTTGAGAGCCAGTGTTGGACCTCTCTTAACGTGTTGTTGAGTCTCTGGATGTCATTGATGGAGGAGGTTTCCAGATAGATCTGCGTGTCATCTGCATATAGGTGGAGGGGGATGTTGGATTTTTTGAGTAGGGTAGCGAGGGGTTCAATTTAGATATTGAAAAAATGTGGGGAGAGCACTGACCCTTGTGGGACAACACTGCTTACGGGATGTTGGTCAGACGCAAAGTTTTAGATTTTTATTCTTTGGGTGCGGTTATGGAGGAAGGAGGAGAACTAGTGTAGGACCACCTCATCTAGACCTGCCCTTTCTTGAAGAGCCTGTATGAGAAGTTTGTGGTTGACTGTGTCGAAGGCTGCTGATAGGTCTAGTAGAATGAGTAGGCAGTATTGGTCTGAGTCAAGTGACTTGTTTATATCATCAATGACGGTGAGGATCGCGGTTTCGGTGCTGCAGTCTTTTCTAAAGCCTGATTGGTGGTGATCAAGAAGGTTGATGCTGTTCAAGTGTTGAGTCAGTTGTTGGAGTACTCATCTTTCAAGGATTTTGGATAGAAGAAGTAAGTTAGAGACAGGCATGAAGTTATTCAGAACTTTTGTGTCTAGGCCTGTTTTTTTCAGCAGTGGGGTGACTTGTCCACCTTTGAGGCAGTCTGGTACGACTCAGGATCTCAGGGGGCTATTTATGATCTTGTACTAGAGCACGGCTAGGACGAGTTTCAGCTCTCTGGCCAGTTAAGGGGGTAGCGGATCAAGGACATGAGATGAGGGCTTTGCGGTGGAGATCAGTTTGGCTATCACTGCTTCCTGAATGAGATTGAAGGATGTCCAGGGTTTTGAAGGGGTCTTAGATGTGATGTCTCAATCTTGGTGATTGTGTCGTTAGAAAAATTTGCGAAGTTGTCACAGAGTTCTTTGGATGCCTGAGCTGAGGAAGCAGTGGGCTTGGAGGTTTGTTGCCTGATGATGTTAAAGAGCTCCATTGGTCTGTTAATTGTGTTGTCCAGCGCTGTTCAGAAAAACAATGTTTTTTTGTTCTTCATGTGTTTTTTGTATTTCCTGCACGTCGCTTGGAGTTCTTTGCAGTGGATGATGGAAGGGTTGTTCCTCCAGAGTCTTTCTGTGGCTCTAAGTTGTCTCCTTTCCTTATTGATGTCAGTGTTAAACCATGATCTGAATGGAATGTTCCTGTTTTTTATTTATTTCAGAGGGGCTAGTTGATCCAGGATGGACATCATATTTGAGTTATAGTGAGAGGTGAGTTCAGCAAGCTGCACAGTTATGATTGACCACATCCTCCCAGTGGACTGATTCAATCACCAAATCATCTTATTCCACATCAACCACTTGGTTGATGTGGAATAAGATGATATGGTGATTGAATCAGCCCACTGGGAGGATGTGGTCAATCATAACTGTGCAGCTTTGGGAAATAATAGTGTCCAGGATTGCTCCTCTGTGATGCATTTCTTCTGAGCAGTTTTGTGTGAGATTGTTGTCATGTAGGAGATTGTTCAGGGTTTTAATTAGCGAGTTGTTTACTTCATTCCAACGTAGGTTAAGGTCACCAAGAATTACGTTGTTTGAGTCTCCAAGTGAGCAGTGAGCAATCAGGTTGGAGAAGTGTTCCCCGAATGCGGTGGTGTTGCCAGGGGGATGATAAAGAAGATGGCACAGTATTGATCTATTGTCCATTGTGTTGATGTTGGCGGTGAGACATTCCACTGATTTTGATAGCTTCAAAACTGTGTTTAATTCTACAGCAAGTTGTTTCATTTCATCGGTGCACTTACCCTTGACTGTAGTGCACAAGAACCTTTCATTTTCACACAGAGATGAAAAAATAGAGGGAACATTGCTAAGTACAGATTTTGCATTGAATTCCACAAGAGAATTACGATCACAAAAGACCACAAGCTTGAATAAAATAGTTTTCCTCATCATTTTCCTGCTAGACTTTTCTAAAGATTAGCTATGCTTCCATTTTAATTCTATGTTGTCTTTCTCTCTTCCCAGTTCATCTTCACCTCTTTTCATTTGATAGCCATCGGTATAAAACAGGCTGCTAAGAAATGCACAGTAAACTGTTTTATTATCAGCCTCATATTAGAAAGAGTGAGCCTGACCTGTCTTCTGGACTTGGCACAGTACCCATGAGCATTATGTCTCTGCAATACTACATGGGAGGATATCGGAAAATGGCGTGCCACTCTTTGTCTGCAGACCATTCATCAACAGATGATGCTGCCATACAGTTTACAGCACAGCTTTTTCCCATGCCTACCATGGTCAGTTTGGTTCTGCAGTCATTATCTCCATTGTCACAGACAATTGAAACCTATATCTTTAAAGGCATATCCCATCTTTGATTTGGTTGAAGCATTGGCTGAAAAGGAACCCATTTAAAATTCCCTCCTGCAGGCCCTTTGACCTTAAAATGAACTACTGGTGAATCAAAAAGTACAAAATGCAGATATTTTGCCAGCCATCTGCTTAAACCCTACCAAAGTTGCCTTTCAAAATTGGCTCCTTCATGACTGCCTTTTGTAACTGTCTGCACACCACTTTGAAAGCCTGCCAAATTGGCTATTATTTTTTAATGTAATTACTGCACTGTTTAATTAGACATCCAATACTCTCCATTTCTATCTAAAGACAAACTACTCAATTCCCTAGCTGTATCTAGCGAGAACATGTTGGATGCCATTTCCAATTATCTTATAATATATATTGTATGTAAAGTAGTCTAGCAATGTATTATAATGTGATAGATTTCACATTAATATACATCTGAGTATTATACAAAAATATATTCCTGAGCTTTAGCTCACATTGATTTATTGCTTTCCCCGAACAGGATATTTCACCAAAATGCGCTCTCAATAATATTGTATTACTATCGAGGACGAAAATATTGACACAGAAAGTATAAATAGGCAAGTATATGTTTACCTTACCTAACCATGCATGTATGCACCTTGGCAATATACATAGCTTCATTGTACATTGATGTGGAGTTTAGTTGGCTATTAGCTTTAATCTCTCTTTAGAATTACAAGATGTAATATCTTCATTATAGCTAATCTTGCCACTTAAGTTTTTTAAAAAAAGATGTAAGTTCTAATGGTGGGAGGATAATCACTGATTCTTCTTGTACACAAATTTTTGTTAGTGCTAATGAGAAATCACGATAGATGGAGTAATTACGTGCCTTATAACCAAAGATTTCTTGACACATGAAACCTCTTAATGAATCAGGCTCACTATTTTTAACTGATATCCCCAGCCTAAAACCCTGGATAAACCTTGGATACAGGAGCTTATCTAGCCAAATTCCGGTCTAATAGCAGCCGTTGGAACTAACGTGTTAAAAATTGCATAATTTACGCAATATCTGACATTAAGTCCTATCTAAAAAACTTCAGTCCTTAACAGGGATTGATTTAAGGGCATAAAGCAGGGTTGGCAGGATTTTTGCTTTAAAAACCAACAGTAGATGTAAAAAATGCCTTCTGCCTAAGCACTTTAAAAATTAGGCAAACCATTAGCATGGGATGCAACTTTACAAGAGCTATGTTTGATATGAAGTTTGTTCTTCGTACTACCGGCTATTAACTTCCCTGGGTAAAGGGATGAGTCTGCCACCTCCAGCTTTTCAGGACCAATTTGTCACTTACAATTACATCATTTTCTGTTTATGTTACCTTTCATAAAAATTAAGATTTTATTTTTAGATAGAGTTATCTTCAAAAAGTGGTCCACTGTATAGTTCTGTAGTGATATCAGCTTTCTATTCACCCCAATAGGGGTTAGGTCCATTACTACTATAACGTCTGCATATAAAGAAATGCAAAAGTACAGCTACTTATGTTTGGTGCATCTCCCTCTGCTTGAGCAAAGCACTCAGTTAAATCTACTATATTTATTATGTATTATTTAGTTATTAGGGAGTTTTATATATCCCTAGCCTGACCCGAGGATATCGGAGTGCTTCACAACAGTTTTTGATGAAGATTCATACAATAAGCATTATTCTGCATATAGGTCTGGCAGTCCAAGTGTGCTGTGCAGCACTAAGGTAGTACGTGAGTCCTGAGATAACCTCATAGAGTGCACATTGTCTTAGGGTTGATACAATAAGTCAGGATTCTACATATAAGTTCGGAAGTCCAAGTGTGCTGAGCAGCATTGAGGCAGTCTGTGAGTCCTGAGATAACCTCATAGAGTGCACGTTGTCTTGGGGTTGAACCAATTAAGGGAGGAGGAGCAGTTGGGGGACGAATAGCAGGCAGGAGTTGAGTCTTAGAGCTACAATGTCAGCTCTAAGATATATAATATATATATTATATATTATATATAATTAAATAAAACAAATTTTGTTGCATGCACTGCATCACCAAATGCGATGCAGTGCATATTTATATGTTTACTTACCTGTAAAACTCCGTAATCCATACATTACTACCCCCCACCATGCCCCTCCCCCTCCCCACGTCACTGCCCTGCAGGTCATCCCATTACTGACCGCGGCTGAATGTCAGAAAGAGACGACAAGCAGGAATTAGCATATTGATGGCGGCTATCCATTCGAGAGGGAGGGGTTGAGGAAAAGGACTTGAAGTTGTTTTTTTTTAACTTTGTGAAGGACGAGATAGTCCTGATACCGACTGGGATAGCATTCCAGATTTTGGATTTTTCCAGCAAAGGACCATGTTGAAGTTTTTTGTTTGCGTGTTTTTATGAGGATGAGTAGTAGGGTGCTGGAGCTCTTGAGGTCCTTATCTGACCAGCCCTATTGAGTTTGGCAGCCAAATACTCAAGTTTTCTTGTGAGCAGGTCTTTGTGTGTTTGGCAGGCAGATCTGTATCTGACATGCAGTTTGAAAGGGAGCCATTTTAGTTCTCAGAGTGCTGTTGAGATGTGATCGTATTTCCTGATTCCAATGACCATTCTAGCTGCTGCGTTGAGAGTAGTTTTGAGGGATGCTAGGTGAGATTTTTTTGTACCAGTGAGGGTGGCATTCCCATAGTCGAGTCTGGATAACACCAGTGATTGGGTGGCTTGTTTGAGGTTGCTGGTTGGGATGAATGGTTTTATTTTGTTAGGTAACTTCAGGTTGATGAAGGCACTCTTTGCAGAGTACTTGATGTGATTGGCCATGTTGAGTTTTCAGTCTAGGGTAATTCCTAATGATTTAATGGAGTGGGTCAGAGTGTGCTTGCCGTTAAGAGGATCCAAAGCTTTAAGCCATTCTGAAATATGAGGGTTCTCCTATTTATTGGAGATGAGGAGTATTTTGGTTTTGTCTTGGTTGAGTTTTAAGTGATTAAGCGATAGCCAATATTTTATTTCTTTTACAGTGACATTTAGTCTGTGAATGTCGTCAATGGAGGAGGTTTCTAGATAGATTTGGGTGTCATCTGCATACAGGTGGAAAAAGATGTTAGCATTTTTGAGTAGGGTGTTGAGGGGATCCATGGATATGTTGAACAGTTGAGGTAAAAGCACTGAACCTTGGGGGATGCCCCTGTTGACAGGGTGTAGGTCGGAGGTAAAGTTTTTTTTTTATCCTTTGTGAGCGGCTGTTTAGGAAGGAGGAGAACCATTGTAGGACCACCTCATCAGCTCCTACCCTTTCTTGTGAAGCCTTGATGAGAAGTTGGTGATCAACCATGTCAAAGGCTGCCGATAGGTCTAGGAGAATGAGGAGGCAGCATTGGTCGGTATCGAGGGATTTGTGAATGTCGTCTGTGATGTTAAGGATCGCTGTCTCAGTGCTGTAGACTTTTCTGAAACCTGATTGGTGGGGGTCAAGAAGGTTGATGTTATCAATGTGCTGGAGTTGTTGGAGGACGCATCTTTCAAGGATTTTGGATAGGAGGGGGAGATTGGGGATGGGTCTGAAGTTATTCAGTTCCTTGGAGTAAAGGCCTGTTTTTTTTAGTAGTGGCATGACTTGGCCAACTTTGAGGCATTCAGGTATGATGCCGGTTCTCAAGGTGCTGTTAATAATCTTGCACTAGAACAGTGCTTTGGAGAGTCTCAGTTTTTTGGTCAGTTCAGTGGGAATCGGGTCAAGGACGTGAGAGGCTGGTTTGGAGGTGGGGATCAGTTTGAGGATCTCAGTTTCTGGGATGGGGTTGAAGGACTTCCAGGTTTTTGTGGAGTGCTTGGGCGAGCTATCTACTGTCACTGGAGGCAGGTTTTTGCAGACGGGGTTGGCGTTGATGTCCAGTGAGAGCTCAATCCTTGTGATTTTTTTCTTCAAAGAAGTTGGCGAAGTTTTCACACAAGACTTTGGAGGTCTGTAAGGAGGATTCTGGGGGTTTGGAGGTTTGTTGTCTGATGATTTTGAACAGTTAGTTGGGCCTGTTTTTTGTGTTGCCCAGGGCGTCGCAGAAGAAGGTGCATTTTTTGCTGCTGATGTGTTTTTTGTATTTTCTTCAGGCTGCTTTGAATTGTTCAAGTAGGCTTGAGGAGGGGTTGCTCCTCCATAGTCTTTCTGTAGCCCTTAGTTGTCTTCTTTCGTTGTTAATGTCCGTGTTGAACCAAGATCTGGATGGGATGTTCCTGTTTTTTTTTTGTTTCAAGGGAGCTACTTGATCTAGAATGGATGTCATGTTTGTGTTGGAGAGGGCAGTGAGTTCTGTTGTGGATAGTTCATCCGTGGAGACAGTGAGGTGAGAGTTAACCCTTCCCTCTAGGTCAGTCATGTTAATCTGGGTTAAGTTTCTAGTCCATTTCAGAGGGTCTGGGGTGGGGGGTTTATGTGTGATAGGCTGAGTGAGGTGGAAAAGGATTAAGTGGTGGTCAGACCAGTCCACAAGCAGGGTGCGGTCTATCGTGACAGTGCCCTGCTAGGCGATAATGGCGTCTAGGATTGCTCCTTTATTGTGGGTTTCCTCTAAGCACTGTTGGGTAAGGTTGTTGTTGTGAAGCAGCTCCTTTAGGTTCTGGATTAGCAGGTTGTTTTCTTCATTCCAGTGAAGATTGTGGTCGCCCAGAATAAGGCTGTTCATATCTCAGGGAGAGCAGTGAGCAATCAGGTCAGAGAGGTGTTCAGTGAATGTGTTGGTGTTGCCTGGGGGGTGGTAAATGAGGGGGCAGATGAGTGTTTTATTGTTGCTAGTGTTAATGTCCACAGTTAGGCATTTAAAGGTGCTGTAGATGAAGGAGTCTATTTCCGTCACAGAAAGATTGTTTTTGTGGATGATGGCTATGCGTCCACCTCTTTGATCTTTTCTATCTTTGTTGGTGATAACAAAGCCAGGGGGGACAAGAGTATCCATGAGTGGAAATGAGGAGTCTTTTAGCCATGTCTCAGTGATGATTGCTATGTCTATGTCGTGGGTGAGGATGGATTCCGCTTGCTCTGTGGCATGCTTGGTGGCGTATCTGCAGTTTATGAGCATGTAGTTAGTGGGGGACAACTCTGTTGTGTGTTTTATCGTTCGGGGGACCGTGGGGATGATAGTGCTTGTGGCCAGGGTTATAGGGGATTTCAGAGGGGCCTGTTCTCTTTCCAGCCCGGTGATCACCTGTACTTTGGATTGGAGGGTGGCAGTAATAAGATGGTCGTACAAGGATGAGAGAGCTGCCGCTTTACTCGCAGAAGTGTCATCTCTAGTTCTTTTCGGTCTGTGTGTCTGATGAGAGAGGGGGTAGAGATCCCTTCTGGATGGGGAACATTGGGAAGCCTCTTTTGAGAGAGAGAGGGGAAGGAAGGTTAATGGTGTGGCTTTCGGGGTGCGGTGACGTTGGTAAGGATTTCACTAAGACCCTGGATTATGGTGGGTATTTGACTTTCAAGCAGGGTGAGCCGCAGCCCAGTCTCTATGTCGTTGTGGGTGTTCTGTGTGGGAAAGATAAACCTGGGGGGTAGAGCCTAACATTGTTAAGTTGCCCTTTAGCAGGTGAGGTGTCTGTGTGGGATCTAGGCGGGTCGGTGGTGCGGGGAGGCGGGGGCCATGTTGGGGCATAGATGCTAAATTGCACGAGGGACTGTGGAGAGGGTTGGGAGTCACGTACTGTGTGCTGAGGTTGTTCGAAGTGGGTAGGGAGGGAAGGGGCGGGGGCGGGAGAGGGTGGTTGCTGGAGGGGGTAGAGGAGTTTTGTTCCCTCTGGTACTGTTGGAGGTAGTGTCTCGTGGTAGGCGGCAGGTGTTATTACTAGGGTGCACAGGAATTGTGAGAGAGTTCTGTTGGCGGGTCGGGTTCTTCAGGGAGAGGAAGATGAGGGTGGGCAGGGGAGGAGTGCATGGGACGGGAAGTCCAGAGATATGGGAAGAGAGCATCAAAGATTTCTAGGTTGTCATTGTTGGTTTGTATCAGGACTGTGCCATTGGAGTAGATGTTGGCATTGGTGTTCCCATTTCACCTAGTGTGGTTAGGGGATGAGAAAGTCAGTTTGTAGCTATGGGACGTGTTAGTCATTTTGGAGATATTGAGTTGCGATCTGAGGATGGAGTTCCATGTTTCGGGTCTTTCAGTGTGGAAGATGAGATCCATTTTTTTTAGATCGTGTATGTAGTTGGAGTATTAGTTAATGTGGGATGAGAATCCAACCGAAATAATAATCACAATCCTTGTCAGGCTGAACCACAAAAGTCACTACGCAAACCTGTGCTCAACACTCTCGTGGAGCCGTCGGTGAGAAGCTGCGTGGTGCTGCTATTCGGGGCTCTGCGTCGCTTGCCATCGAGTCTGCTGAAGCCTGCAGTTAGGAAATGAGTGGCTCTGAGGAGCGCTGCATCACTCGGCACTGTATCTAGTGAAACTTTCCATTAGCAGAGAGAAGTAGACTATGACTCCTGTCAAGGGCCCAGTAACTTGAGGACAGCACTTGGGGGTCAGGACTTACTCTCAGAGAGGCCAACAGGGGTGAACTGGTGAGGTCCAGTTGAGACGTATCAGATTGAAATCAGTAAAGACCTCTGGAAGCTTTTTGTGTGCCTGTAGCTCAAGTATGAGGTAGTGGAACAACACACAAATGTTGGCCATTTAAAACAGATGTGTATTTTGTCACATTTGTGTTGGGGTACCCATCTGCCAAACTCTAAATTAGGGCCCGAGCCATGTGGCTCAGAGCAACATCCAGATATTTCATCTCATTTAAATTAAAAGATGATTAACTTTTTCAAACGGTAGTGGACATTGTTTGATTGGACACTTTGATATGGCCAACAGCTCTCAAATTAAGTTGTGTATGTCAAAGACATTTTCATGCAAAACTTATTTGGAAAACCTTGTTGACATTCAGTTACTCTGAACATTTGATATTTTTCTTTACACCTTTCCATGTTTACATACTTGTGTCTAGCCAACAGACACCTTTACGACCAGTTGTAAAACATCTATTATTAACAAAATGTTATACTTCCAGTGGGTTATGAATTATCCTGTTGCTTACCGTTGGATGGCTTTCTTGTCAATATCATTTGCTTGCTTCTTATTTGAAGACTTTCCTTCCTCTCCTTCTGTGTGTCTCTTTCCTGGAACAACTCTTTACCATTCTTTTTGATTTGATTGCATGTTTCCTTTTACATCATACAATGGGGAAAGAAATACTTGTTTCTTTTGGATTTGGATCGTATTAGCTCTTAAATTGCACAAACACACCTCCCTGCCCTGCAGCTGACATTAGCTTAAAGAATTTTTTTTGTGTTGATGTTGGCGGTGAGACATTCCACTGATTTTGATAGCTTCAAAACTGTGTTTAATTCTACAGCAAGTTGTTTCATTTCATCGGTGCACTTACCCTTGACTGTAGTGCACAAGAACCTTTCATTTTCACACAGAGATGAAAAAATAGAGGGAACATTGCTAAGTACAGATTTTGCATTGAATTCCACAAGAGAATTACGATCACAAAAGACCACAAGCTTGAATAAAATAGTTTTCCTCATCATTTTCCTGCTAGACTTTTCTAAAGATTAGCTATGCTTCCATTTTAATTCTATGTTGTCTTTCTCTCTTCCCAGTTCATCTTCACCTCTTTTCATTTGATAGCCATCGGTATAAAACAGGCTGCTAAGAAATGCACAGTAAACTGTTTTATTATCAGCCTCATATTAGAAAGAGTGAGCCTGACCTGTCTTCTGGACTTGGCACAGTACCCATGAGCATTATGTCTCTGCAATACTACATGGGAGGATATCGGAAAATGGCGTGCCACTCTTTGTCTGCAGACCATTCATCAACAGATGATGCTGCCATACAGTTTACAGCACAGCTTTTTCCCATGCCTACCATGGTCAGTTTGGTTCTGCAGTCATTATCTCCATTGTCACAGACAATTGAAACCTATATCTTTAAAGGCATATCCCATCTTTGATTTGGTTGAAGCATTGGCTGAAAAGGAACCCATTTAAAATTCCCTCCTGCAGGCCCTTTGACCTTAAAATGAACTACTGGTGAATCAAAAAGTACAAAATGCAGATATTTTGCCAGCCATCTGCTTAAACCCTACCAAAGTTGCCTTTCAAAATTGGCTCCTTCATGACTGCCTTTTGTAACTGTCTGCACACCACTTTGAAAGCCTGCCAAATTGGCTATTATTTTTTAATGTAATTACTGCACTGTTTAATTAGACATCCAATACTCTCCATTTCTATCTAAAGACAAACTACTCAATTCCCTAGCTGTATCTAGCGAGAACATGTTGGATGCCATTTCCAATTATCTTATAATATATATTGTATGTAAAGTAGTCTAGCAATGTATTATAATGTGATAGATTTCACATTAATATACATCTGAGTATTATACAAAAATATATTCCTGAGCTTTAGCTCACATTGATTTATTGCTTTCCCCGAACAGGATATTTCACCAAAATGCGCTCTCAATAATATTGTATTACTATCGAGGACGAAAATATTGACACAGAAAGTATAAATAGGCAAGTATATGTTTACCTTACCTAACCATGCATGTATGCACCTTGGCAATATACATAGCTTCATTGTACATTGATGTGGAGTTTAGTTGGCTATTAGCTTTAATCTCTCTTTAGAATTACAAGATGTAATATCTTCATTATAGCTAATCTTGCCACTTAAGTTTTTTAAAAAAAGATGTAAGTTCTAATGGTGGGAGGATAATCACTGATTCTTCTTGTACACAAATTTTTGTTAGTGCTAATGAGAAATCACGATAGATGGAGTAATTACGTGCCTTATAACCAAAGATTTCTTGACACATGAAACCTCTTAATGAATCAGGCTCACTATTTTTAACTGATATCCCCAGCCTAAAACCCTGGATAAACCTTGGATACAGGAGCTTATCTAGCCAAATTCCGGTCTAATAGCAGCCGTTGGAACTAACGTGTTAAAAATTGCATAATTTACGCAATATCTGACATTAAGTCCTATCTAAAAAACTTCAGTCCTTAACAGGGATTGATTTAAGGGCATAAAGCAGGGTTGGCAGGATTTTTGCTTTAAAAACCAACAGTAGATGTAAAAAATGCCTTCTGCCTAAGCACTTTAAAAATTAGGCAAACCATTAGCATGGGATGCAACTTTACAAGAGCTATGTTTGATATGAAGTTTGTTCTTCGTACTACCGGCTATTAACTTCCCTGGGTAAAGGGATGAGTCTGCCACCTCCAGCTTTTCAGGACCAATTTGTCACTTACAATTACATCATTTTCTGTTTATGTTACCTTTCATAAAAATTAAGATTTTATTTTTAGATAGAGTTATCTTCAAAAAGTGGTCCACTGTATAGTTCTGTAGTGATATCAGCTTTCTATTCACCCCAATAGGGGTTAGGTCCATTACTACTATAACGTCTGCATATAAAGAAATGCAAAAGTACAGCTACTTATGTTTGGTGCATCTCCCTCTGCTTGAGCAAAGCACTCAGTTAAATCTACTATATTTATTATGTATTATTTAGTTATTAGGGAGTTTTATATATCCCTAGCCTGACCCGAGGATATCGGAGTGCTTCACAACAGTTTTTGATGAAGATTCATACAATAAGCATTATTCTGCATATAGGTCTGGCAGTCCAAGTGTGCTGTGCAGCACTAAGGTAGTACGTGAGTCCTGAGATAACCTCATAGAGTGCACATTGTCTTAGGGTTGATACAATAAGTCAGGATTCTACATATAAGTTCGGAAGTCCAAGTGTGCTGAGCAGCATTGAGGCAGTCTGTGAGTCCTGAGATAACCTCATAGAGTGCACGTTGTCTTGGGGTTGAACCAATTAAGGGAGGAGGAGCAGTTGGGGGACGAATAGCAGGCAGGAGTTGAGTCTTAGAGCTACAATGTCAGCTCTAAGATATATAATATATATATTATATATTATATATAATTAAATAAAACAAATTTTGTTGCATGCACTGCATCACCAAATGCGATGCAGTGCATATTTATATGTTTACTTACCTGTAAAACTCCGTAATCCATACATTACTACCCCCCACCATGCCCCTCCCCCTCCCCACGTCACTGCCCTGCAGGTCATCCCATTACTGACCGCGGCTGAATGTCAGAAAGAGACGACAAGCAGGAATTAGCATATTGATGGCGGCTATCCATTCGAGAGGGAGGGGTTGAGGAAAAGGACTTGAAGTTGTTTTTTTTTAACTTTGTGAAGGACGAGATAGTCCTGATACCGACTGGGATAGCATTCCAGATTTTGGATTTTTCCAGCAAAGGACCATGTTGAAGTTTTTTGTTTGCGTGTTTTTATGAGGATGAGTAGTAGGGTGCTGGAGCTCTTGAGGTCCTTATCTGACCAGCCCTATTGAGTTTGGCAGCCAAATACTCAAGTTTTCTTGTGAGCAGGTCTTTGTGTGTTTGGCAGGCAGATCTGTATCTGACATGCAGTTTGAAAGGGAGCCATTTTAGTTCTCAGAGTGCTGTTGAGATGTGATCGTATTTCCTGATTCCAATGACCATTCTAGCTGCTGCGTTGAGAGTAGTTTTGAGGGATGCTAGGTGAGATTTTTTTGTACCAGTGAGGGTGGCATTCCCATAGTCGAGTCTGGATAACACCAGTGATTGGGTGGCTTGTTTGAGGTTGCTGGTTGGGATGAATGGTTTTATTTTGTTAGGTAACTTCAGGTTGATGAAGGCACTCTTTGCAGAGTACTTGATGTGATTGGCCATGTTGAGTTTTCAGTCTAGGGTAATTCCTAATGATTTAATGGAGTGGGTCAGAGTGTGCTTGCCGTTAAGAGGATCCAAAGCTTTAAGCCATTCTGAAATATGAGGGTTCTCCTATTTATTGGAGATGAGGAGTATTTTGGTTTTGTCTTGGTTGAGTTTTAAGTGATTAAGCGATAGCCAATATTTTATTTCTTTTACAGTGACATTTAGTCTGTGAATGTCGTCAATGGAGGAGGTTTCTAGATAGATTTGGGTGTCATCTGCATACAGGTGGAAAAAGATGTTAGCATTTTTGAGTAGGGTGTTGAGGGGATCCATGGATATGTTGAACAGTTGAGGTAAAAGCACTGAACCTTGGGGGATGCCCCTGTTGACAGGGTGTAGGTCGGAGGTAAAGTTTTTTTTTTATCCTTTGTGAGCGGCTGTTTAGGAAGGAGGAGAACCATTGTAGGACCACCTCATCAGCTCCTACCCTTTCTTGTGAAGCCTTGATGAGAAGTTGGTGATCAACCATGTCAAAGGCTGCCGATAGGTCTAGGAGAATGAGGAGGCAGCATTGGTCGGTATCGAGGGATTTGTGAATGTCGTCTGTGATGTTAAGGATCGCTGTCTCAGTGCTGTAGACTTTTCTGAAACCTGATTGGTGGGGGTCAAGAAGGTTGATGTTATCAATGTGCTGGAGTTGTTGGAGGACGCATCTTTCAAGGATTTTGGATAGGAGGGGGAGATTGGGGATGGGTCTGAAGTTATTCAGTTCCTTGGAGTAAAGGCCTGTTTTTTTTAGTAGTGGCATGACTTGGCCAACTTTGAGGCATTCAGGTATGATGCCGGTTCTCAAGGTGCTGTTAATAATCTTGCACTAGAACAGTGCTTTGGAGAGTCTCAGTTTTTTGGTCAGTTCAGTGGGAATCGGGTCAAGGACGTGAGAGGCTGGTTTGGAGGTGGGGATCAGTTTGAGGATCTCAGTTTCTGGGATGGGGTTGAAGGACTTCCAGGTTTTTGTGGAGTGCTTGGGCGAGCTATCTACTGTCACTGGAGGCAGGTTTTTGCAGACGGGGTTGGCGTTGATGTCCAGTGAGAGCTCAATCCTTGTGATTTTTTTCTTCAAAGAAGTTGGCGAAGTTTTCACACAAGACTTTGGAGGTCTGTAAGGAGGATTCTGGGGGTTTGGAGGTTTGTTGTCTGATGATTTTGAACAGTTAGTTGGGCCTGTTTTTTGTGTTGCCCAGGGCGTCGCAGAAGAAGGTGCATTTTTTGCTGCTGATGTGTTTTTTGTATTTTCTTCAGGCTGCTTTGAATTGTTCAAGTAGGCTTGAGGAGGGGTTGCTCCTCCATAGTCTTTCTGTAGCCCTTAGTTGTCTTCTTTCGTTGTTAATGTCCGTGTTGAACCAAGATCTGGATGGGATGTTCCTGTTTTTTTTTTGTTTCAAGGGAGCTACTTGATCTAGAATGGATGTCATGTTTGTGTTGGAGAGGGCAGTGAGTTCTGTTGTGGATAGTTCATCCGTGGAGACAGTGAGGTGAGAGTTAACCCTTCCCTCTAGGTCAGTCATGTTAATCTGGGTTAAGTTTCTAGTCCATTTCAGAGGGTCTGGGGTGGGGGGTTTATGTGTGATAGGCTGAGTGAGGTGGAAAAGGATTAAGTGGTGGTCAGACCAGTCCACAAGCAGGGTGCGGTCTATCGTGACAGTGCCCTGCTAGGCGATAATGGCGTCTAGGATTGCTCCTTTATTGTGGGTTTCCTCTAAGCACTGTTGGGTAAGGTTGTTGTTGTGAAGCAGCTCCTTTAGGTTCTGGATTAGCAGGTTGTTTTCTTCATTCCAGTGAAGATTGTGGTCGCCCAGAATAAGGCTGTTCATATCTCAGGGAGAGCAGTGAGCAATCAGGTCAGAGAGGTGTTCAGTGAATGTGTTGGTGTTGCCTGGGGGGTGGTAAATGAGGGGGCAGATGAGTGTTTTATTGTTGCTAGTGTTAATGTCCACAGTTAGGCATTTAAAGGTGCTGTAGATGAAGGAGTCTATTTCCGTCACAGAAAGATTGTTTTTGTGGATGATGGCTATGCGTCCACCTCTTTGATCTTTTCTATCTTTGTTGGTGATAACAAAGCCAGGGGGGACAAGAGTATCCATGAGTGGAAATGAGGAGTCTTTTAGCCATGTCTCAGTGATGATTGCTATGTCTATGTCGTGGGTGAGGATGGATTCCGCTTGCTCTGTGGCATGCTTGGTGGCGTATCTGCAGTTTATGAGCATGTAGTTAGTGGGGGACAACTCTGTTGTGTGTTTTATCGTTCGGGGGACCGTGGGGATGATAGTGCTTGTGGCCAGGGTTATAGGGGATTTCAGAGGGGCCTGTTCTCTTTCCAGCCCGGTGATCACCTGTACTTTGGATTGGAGGGTGGCAGTAATAAGATGGTCGTACAAGGATGAGAGAGCTGCCGCTTTACTCGCAGAAGTGTCATCTCTAGTTCTTTTCGGTCTGTGTGTCTGATGAGAGAGGGGGTAGAGATCCCTTCTGGATGGGGAACATTGGGAAGCCTCTTTTGAGAGAGAGAGGGGAAGGAAGGTTAATGGTGTGGCTTTCGGGGTGCGGTGACGTTGGTAAGGATTTCACTAAGACCCTGGATTATGGTGGGTATTTGACTTTCAAGCAGGGTGAGCCGCAGCCCAGTCTCTATGTCGTTGTGGGTGTTCTGTGTGGGAAAGATAAACCTGGGGGGTAGAGCCTAACATTGTTAAGTTGCCCTTTAGCAGGTGAGGTGTCTGTGTGGGATCTAGGCGGGTCGGTGGTGCGGGGAGGCGGGGGCCATGTTGGGGCATAGATGCTAAATTGCACGAGGGACTGTGGAGAGGGTTGGGAGTCACGTACTGTGTGCTGAGGTTGTTCGAAGTGGGTAGGGAGGGAAGGGGCGGGGGCGGGAGAGGGTGGTTGCTGGAGGGGGTAGAGGAGTTTTGTTCCCTCTGGTACTGTTGGAGGTAGTGTCTCGTGGTAGGCGGCAGGTGTTATTACTAGGGTGCACAGGAATTGTGAGAGAGTTCTGTTGGCGGGTCGGGTTCTTCAGGGAGAGGAAGATGAGGGTGGGCAGGGGAGGAGTGCATGGGACGGGAAGTCCAGAGATATGGGAAGAGAGCATCAAAGATTTCTAGGTTGTCATTGTTGGTTTGTATCAGGACTGTGCCATTGGAGTAGATGTTGGCATTGGTGTTCCCATTTCACCTAGTGTGGTTAGGGGATGAGAAAGTCAGTTTGTAGCTATGGGACGTGTTAGTCATTTTGGAGATATTGAGTTGCGATCTGAGGATGGAGTTCCATGTTTCGGGTCTTTCAGTGTGGAAGATGAGATCCATTTTTTTTAGATCGTGTATGTAGTTGGAGTATTAGTTAATGTGGGATGAGAATCCAACCGAAATAATAATCACAATCCTTGTCAGGCTGAACCACAAAAGTCACTACGCAAACCTGTGCTCAACACTCTCGTGGAGCCATCGGTGAGAAGCTGCGTGGTGCTGCTATTCGGGGCTCTGCGTCGCTTGCCATCGAGTCTGCTGAAGCCTGCAGTTAGGAAATGAGTGGCTCTGAGGAGCGCTGCATCACTCGGCACTGTATCTAGTGAAACTTTCCATTAGCAGAGAGAAGTAGACTATGACTCCTGTCAAGGGCCCAGTAACTTGAGGACAGCACTTGGGGGTCAGGACTTACTCTCAGAGAGGCCAACAGGGGTGAACTGGTGAGGTCCAGTTGAGACGTATCAGATTGAAATCAGTAAAGACCTCTGGAAGCTTTTTGTGTGCCTGTAGCTCAAGTATGAGGTAGTGGAACAACACACAAATGTTGGCCATTTAAAACAGATGTGTATTTTGTCACATTTGTGTTGGGGTACCCATCTGCCAAACTCTAAATTAGGGCCCGAGCCATGTGGCTCAGAGCAACATCCAGATATTTCATCTCATTTAAATTAAAAGATGATTAACTTTTTCAAACGGTAGTGGACATTGTTTGATTGGACACTTTGATATGGCCAACAGCTCTCAAATTAAGTTGTGTATGTCAAAGACATTTTCATGCAAAACTTATTTGGAAAACCTTGTTGACATTCAGTTACTCTGAACATTTGATATTTTTCTTTACACCTTTCCATGTTTACATACTTGTGTCTAGCCAACAGACACCTTTACGACCAGTTGTAAAACATCTATTATTAACAAAATGTTATACTTCCAGTGGGTTATGAATTATCCTGTTGCTTACCGTTGGATGGCTTTCTTGTCAATATCATTTGCTTGCTTCTTATTTGAAGACTTTCCTTCCTCTCCTTCTGTGTGTCTCTTTCCTGGAACAACTCTTTACCATTCTTTTTGATTTGATTGCATGTTTCCTTTTACATCATACAATGGGGAAAGAAATACTTGTTTCTTTTGGATTTGGATCGTATTAGCTCTTAAATTGCACAAACACACCTCCCTGCCCTGCAGCTGACATTAGCTTAAAGAATTTTTTTTCTGAAAAAAGCACTTTCATGCACATTTAAAATTTGTATTTCTACTTACTGCTCCACATAGGCATCTGCCATCTTGGAATGAGTAATTTAACAAAATAGCGGCTGCATTATGATGCATGGTGAAGCAAACTCACATTTACACCATCACTCTTGGAGCACAGAAATGTAATGAAGCATTTGTGCTCAAGCTTGATGACACATGCACATATATGTAATTGTGTTTTTTTTTGCAGATGCATATTAACATCTACAAAAATAATTCGCAAACCTATCGGCTTTGTCAGTGCTCGTTTTTCATCAAATATTCATGTGTGTGTTATTACATTTCTCAGCACTGCTTAATTTAACCACAATTGCAGTTTAACAAGAAACGCAAATCAATCGAAATGCACGTTTGACCAATTCTGACTTTTTCTTTTACCACTAAAAAAGAATGGAAGTAACTGAATCAGTATGAGATCTGGTTCTTGCCTTGGGGACTTTTCATGTAATCATGTTGTGTTTTAGCTTGCCTGTGCCATTTCAGACAGGATCATTCATATCAAAATCAGTCTTGGCCTCGCACCATAACAGGCAGTGCCACGAAAACGTGTATGTAATTTTCCCTTCAATAACACACACGACCCCAGACATGTTTTGGCCAGGCTGCGCCTCATCAGTGAAGCGCACCTTCAGTCCCTGTGGCACAGGAAGCTGTCTGAGCCTGTCCCTTGCACAGAGGGAGACTAAGGTCCCGATTCATTAATGAGCATTAAATTATCAAAGTCCCTGAAGTCATAAAGTCTACAGCTGCCGTTATGTATACACAGCAGATCTATGATGTGTTGTTCTTAGACGGTAGTCACAGCGTAGACTGATTCTGACTGTTTATCACTGCTTTTTGTCTCTTTTCTGGGTAACGCTAGAAGTGTTCACGGCTGTCTTCTGTCGAGCTACAGCTGTCAGGTTCTTATTCCGTATGTGGGGGTTAGTTGTCATTCTTGATGACTTTTCAGCAGCTTTGCTATTTATATATTTTTCTCCTTTTGAGTGCCCTTCATTCCACACATTGCACCAGTGCTAAGTTAATTTATTCTGGTAACAAATAACCTTGGGTTGTCATATTTCTTGAAGAAATGTTATTTATTACATCATGTTTAGCATGATTATTAAGAATATTTTTGAACCGTGAAGATTAACACTAAAGTTGCCATTCACTGGAGGAGAGGAATAAATGCATTTTATGTTTTACTGTTTTGAAATCTGGATTTAATATCTAAATTTGTAAACAAGTAAAATGTTAATGACCTTCACAGCGACTGTTGTGACGTCAGCACAATATTTACACAAATGAAGGCAATGCTGGATGACGTATGAAAACTATTTCTAAACATGTAAACAATAAGACAGTGATAAAACTCCTTTTTCAGTTCACTTCATTTATTTTCTTGGTGGCAAATAGGGCGTTGCTCTGTGCAAACACCTCTCATCACTACACCATGAAAATGGATATAGGTAACAGCTGACACCTAACATGTGACGGCACTGTCTGTGCATAATCGAGCAATCGGACAGATGTTCCCACCTGCCCTTCCACTTTCCAATAGGCCCCTCCCCATACATTTTAATGTGAGATAAAAGCGTCTACTGATGGTTGTGTTAGATACGACTTCTTTCAGTGACCACAACAATGCGTTTGACTTTGAATGATCTTGAGTGCTTCGAGGCAAGTTATGATATGTCTGAGGTGCCCTTATTCCCTGCATGGCACTCACTCCTCCTCCTGCATCAGATGTGGTCAAAAAGATTCCAGGTGCGTACACTAAAAAAAAAAAATTTGCAATGACAACTATCTAACAAATAGCACGTAGAGGGTGGTTAAAACCCCACTGTTTTTGTGGCATTTCCATGTCTCTTCCAATTTCACTACCATCGCAACGTACGTAGACACATAAATCAAGTGTACGGGTGCGTGACTGTTAAATTACTCTTTTCCCAGAAACTAAAGAAGATGATTTGTTTTTTCTAAAATTGCTAAATTACACTACTCGTGAAAATCACTTAAGTCTATAATTAAAAGACTGAAGTAGTGCAAAATTACATGACAGCTGTAATTTGACGCTACAACCCATGACAAATCAAGGCCTAACAATATAATTGGTCGTAGTGATTAGCATTATATACGGGAAACATGGGCAGCTCCATTGACTGATGGGCTCATTTGGGATGTACATCTAGAAACGATAATATTATTAATAATAACACTTGCAGCGAACAGTGCATGTTCCTTCTCAGCTATGGATTTATTAGCACATGAGGTTCCTGAAGATAATGTTATGATTAAAAAAAAACAGAACTTCAAGTCATCGTTATTATGGCAGCAACATCTGATACTGGTTTATTAACTGGCTTATATTATTGTATTATTTTTTTACACCAAATTAAGGGCTTATTTAAAGTTTGGCAGAGTGGACCATTCACACAAGTAGATGTATCATCTGGTGTATGTAGAATGCCATTGACGTCAACGCATGCTTAATATCATGATGGCTGGACGTCCTGAATCTGTTAAACTCTAAGGGGCATATTATCAAGCAGGGCGTTAAAAATTATCGCTGTTTTAGCAGCAGAAAACTGCTGCTAAAGCGGCGACAATGGGCTTGATAATATGGCCTTGAGAATTCCAATAGAAACCCATGTCCAGGTGTGAACATGGGCTTCTATTAGAATTCTCCATAAAACAATCTCCATATAAGTATGCACTAATAAATTGGTAAAAATGGTTTTAAAAGGTTTACAAATTATAGCACACAAATTCATGCAGAGGTGATTTTCCTAAGGCAATCAGATCATTAGTTTAAAAAAACTGTATTTACAATACATGCTTAATATCTTGAGTCCCACCTTTACATAGATCACATATTCCCAACTTATCTCTTTTGTCTAATCAGTGCTTTGTAAAGTTATTTAGTGGTAAGGTACCTAGTCGTAACGTGATTATTAAAAGCCCAGTACCATGGTCCAATGTAAACTTCAAGTATCTTTTGTTCATCTTAAAAGAGAGGCTATCAGAATAGGATTTGGAAATTTCTAAACGGGAACAATGTGCGATGCCCTGTCAATAGCTTAATCTGGCCATTACATTTTCCAAGAACAATTTAAAAGTGTGCTGGAGTCAGTGGCAGCTGGCACGGATCGGGGTGGCAGGGCGGAGGGTAGGAGCCAGGAGGGAGAAAAGGGAAAAAGTAATGAAGAAAAAAAACTTAACTTACCTCCTCACCACTCCTCTTTGTCCCTCGTCGTCATCCCTCCGCAGAAACCACAAAGCATACCCATGCTTCCCTGACCAATCACAATGTTGCAATGCAGCATTGTGATTGGCAAGCACCCAGGCTCCTCTGACCAATCACAATGCTGCAATGCAGCGTTGTGATTGGTCTGAGGGCCGTGGTTCGGTGTTCAGCCAGGTAATGGGGTCTTGGCATGTTCTTCATGTAGGCTGTAATGCAGCCTGCATGGAGACCTTGCAAAGTGCGCATGACTGTTTGGCCAGCCAGAGTGGGCTGGCCAAACAGTATTTGCCCACTTAGGAGGGTGCCACTACTCCTCCCCTGCTCGGAGAGCAGAGCAGACCTGCCTCGCCCGCCAGGCAGCAGCAGGAACAAATAAAATGATAATGACAACCAGTTATTAACATTTTATTTTTCCTTTATTTCCTCTGCCGAAAGCAGTGGGGCGACGCTCCTCTGCCTTAGCGGAGGAGCTGCCACTGGCTGGGGTTCATAATTGCAGATCGGTAATAAAACGTTGAAATTTAACTAGTGCAGTCTCTGGATTTATGCCAAAAGTGTGCACACCTACTTCTTCTTTAAAGATTTCATTCTTCGGAAAGGCTCTAAAAGTGCCTTCAGACGCACGGAGAAGGTTACATGCCCATCTGATCACCTTAGCCAGGGATTTAGATTAGGTGCTAAGAAAGGAAAACTCCAATGCCTGGACTAATGCTTGACTCAGGGATAGTACCTTTTGAAGAAGTGTCCCTTGGAATACTTTTAAAACGTATCACATACGTATTTGAATGTATTCAAGTGCATAAGAAAGAATAGGGGATATATTTACCTGATAGATATCTAAAAGTAATTTAATGTGTCTCTTCCGCAAGGAACTATATAATCTTTTTAAAGAACCTATGTACGAAGGTGCCTTGCATCCTAAATTAGAAAACTGTGTGGTTTGGGTAAATGCCCTTCCTAAGTATGTATATGTTGTGGCCACCTCCTGAGCCCAACCACTTAGCTTCCAGTCAAAAGGATGGTACCAACTCTTCCCTCTAAAAGGTACCACCTTGGCTTTGGTATTATTTATTTAAATACAAAGGGGCAGATTTATGATAACTGGCGCATCCCCAGGGATGCGCCAGTTATCGTGTGCTGCAGCTCCGCCACCCATGGTGCGCCGCATTTACAATGCGGCGCACCATGGGGCAAAAACGGCACAGATGCGTCACGCATCTGTGCCGTAAAAGTGACGCATTGCTGGAGTTGTGTCGCAAGCGCGACGCAGCTCCAGCAAGGCTCGGGGGTGCCCTATCTGACCAATGCTGCGTCAAGCCTTACGCCTGCTTCAAGCAGGCGCAGGGTTTTGACGCAGCATTGGCCTAAAAGTGACTGAGTGAAATCTTATAGATTTCACTCAGCCACTTTTGCGAGGCGCACCTGACCCGGAATGCCCACCCTGCGCCGGAACGCCCACAAGCGGCGCAGGGCTTTATAATGTGACGCATCTGCCTAGATGCGTCACGTTGTAAATCGGTCGTAGGGATGCGCCACGTTTACGCCACAGTTGCGTGACGCAAACGTGGCGCATTCACAACATAAATCTGCCCCATGGTTGCCTTTGCATACTCAGAGAGCACATCCAAATTGCATTGGAGGCCGATGGAGTAAGGTAAAAAATGACTGTATCATATCCATACATTAAAACATATATTATCAAGTCCAATTTTTGCTGGAAATTATTAACATTATTAAAACAGGTGGGGAGATCAGTTAGGAATAAGGAAAACAGAAGTGATTATAAAATGCATCCCTGCTTCAGGCCATTTTGAGTTAAAATATTCGGAGCCAATCCCTTATCTCCCCCCATTTGGACTCTGAACGAAGTAGATGTATGAATTAAGTGCAACAATAAGTCTTAGCAAATCACTATGGATCCTGAGCCTGGTTGATTTCTTCCAAAAGGAAGGTCTATCAATCGTCTCAAAAGCTGTTGAATAGTCAGAAAACATGCAGTATGCAACTTGAGATTTAGCCACCATTTACTTATCAATGATAGTTTGCACAGTAACAATATTATCTGTCACCGAATACTTGGGTCTAAAACCCGCTTGAACTAATGGTATCACATCCTTCATGAAGACCAAGGCCTTAAGATGGTCCAAGACACTTGATGCAAAGATGTTTCTTTTTGCATCTAATAGTGCAATTTGACAATAATTACATGGAGTTAGACAGGAACTTTTTTTATACAGAGGGACTACTACACGTCCTGACAAAGAACTAGGAATAGGTTCTGTTGCAAAGCAGTATGAAAACAAAGGAGTGAGGAGCCTACTTTAAATCTTATGGAACATGTTATTGGGTTCCATTGCTGCTGTGGATCTTGCTCTTCTTATCTACATTTCTAACTGCTTCGCCGCAGGAGTTAGTTATTTTATTTTGAAGGTTTTATATAGGCGAATAAGACTCTTGCGAGTATCAGAGCGCTTTACAGGTCATAAGTAGAAGGCAAGCTATAGTATACAAAGACACAACCAATAAAAATACAGTGAATAGTCATAGAGTTCACGTGAATTTAACCATGAGGATAGCTTTACCTTCTCTTTTGAAGGAGGCAGTGGAAGGGTTCATTCTTGTTTCACTGGGCAAAGCGTTCCATATCCTCGGAGCCATGGCAGAAAAGGACTGGTTATAAGTTTTTTTCTTGGCAAATCTTTGAGGTTGTAGGTGAAGAGTCTTGGCACTCCTGGAGGCTCTGCTGCCCGCAGAGAGCACCAGTTTCTGAGTTAGGTATTGTGGGGCGTTGCGGTAGAGAGCCTTGTGCGTCATACAAGCAATTTTTAGATTAATTCTGGCTTCAAACTGTAGCCAGTTGAGGGCTCTCAGGCCTGGGGAAATGTGAGCGTTTCTCTTAGAACCTGTGATGAGTCTTGCAGCTGACTTGATCGTGGCTCTTAGCGGGGCTGTCGATGACATTGGGAGGCTGCATAGGGTTACTGCTCCATATTCCACGTGGTGGATTACTAGGGCTTGAACTGCTTGTTTGAAATCGTATGCGGGCAGAAAGGGTTTCAGTTTTCGCAGGGTCTTTAGGTGGAAGTTTGCTCCTTTTGTTGAGGTGCTAATGTGTTTCTGCATCTTTAAGTTACTTTCCAGCGTTACCCCTAGAGATTTCACTGAGTTGACTATGAGCGGTTGTCTATCGAGAGCTGTTAGGTGCTTCATTTAATCCAGGATAGTGTGAGTTTTGTTAGGGGGAGCGATTAAAAGGAATTCTGTTTTGAGGGAGATAAGATTCAGATGGTTTTCGGACAGCCAAGTTTTTTTTTTTTTGTAGTGTGGTGTTGAGCGATGTGATGTCCTCCAGTGAGTGTATCTTAATGTATATTTGGGTGTCGTCTGCATACATGTGGAAATGTATCTTGGTGAGGCTGAAAAGATCAGTAAGAGGTTCCAAGAAAAGGCTGAACAAGGTGTGTGAGAGGGAGGAACCTTGTGGAACTCCTAATGTGACTGGCATGGGGTTGGACAGGGATTGGTTGACCATGAATCTTTGGGATCTATTTTGGGGGAAGGAGACAAACCAGTTAAATACATTTCCAGACATTCCCATTCTGTGTTTCAGGAGATCAAACAGGTTGTCGTGTTTGATGGTGTCAAAAGCTGATGACAGGTCATGTAGGATTAGTAGACAGGCTTCATTTTGTTCTAGGATTTTGAGAGTGTCGTCTAATACATGTGTCATGGCTGATTCGGTTCTGTGGCCTGCTCTGAAGCCTGATTGAAATTGGTTTAACAAGTTGAATCAATCAATGTAACTGTTCAGCTGTATGATGACGCATTTTTCCAGGAGTTTGGCTAACACAGGGATGTTAAAGATCGGATGATAGTTATTAGGGTCTGAGGGGTCAGCAGTGGTTTTCTTTAGGATAGGCAAGACCTGCCCAGTTTTCAGGATGTCTGGAATGGATCATTGAAGGAGGGATGCGTTAATGATCTTGGT